>NC_067477.1:146908240-147170740 GCF_947179515.1 Apodemus sylvaticus
GCTGAGCATCTGCCAACAAAGAGAGGAAGGGAGTGCCTGCTCTGCCTAGCCAAGGTCAGGGAAGTCACTCTCTTTGTCAAGACCAGCCTGAGCTCAGACAACTCGGTCAGTGGAAGAAGAGGATAAGGGGAACCAGGGCATAAACCAAAAAAACAAAACCCTGAAGAATGGCCCCAACATAATTAGAAGGTTGTCTGATTCTCCACCAACTCCCTTGAGGAAGGAAAATGGAAACTAATAAAAAAATATTGTATTTTGGGCTGGAGAGATGGCTCAGTGGTTAAGAGCACTGACTGATCTTCCAGAGGTCCTGAGTTCAATTCCCTGCAACCACATGGTGGCTCACAGCCATCTGTAAGGGGATCTAATGCCCTCTTCTGGTATGTCTGAAGACATCGACAGTGTCTTCAAAAACATAAAATAAATAAATAAATCTAAAAATGATAACGCATTTCAATTTCAGCTTTATTTATTTTTACAAATATTAATTTAAAATTTTTATAAATTAAAATGTATAAATATTTAAATTTAATTTTTTTTCGTTTTTTTATTTTATGGGCACAAGTGTTTTGCCAACATGTATGTCTGTGTGCCACACATATGCCTGGTGCTTTTGGAAGCCAAAAAATGGGCAACAGATCCCTTGGAATGGGAGCTACAGGTGGTTGTGAGTTCTAGGAAGAGAACCCATGTCCTCTGGAAAGGCAGCAAACACTCTTAGTCACAGGACTATCTATCCATTGCCTCCATTCCATCTTTACTAATCAGGAAATCACACTGAAGTCCACAAATTTATGTCTCCATCATTATATAGAGGGTACTTTCCCCATTACACACCAATTTTAAAAACCATGGTACGTATGATTATGTGTGCCTATGTGTGTGTGTGTGTGTATATATATAAATATATATATATATATATATATAAATACATATGAAAATACATATACATATAAAGATTTACCATTTTAGGACTCAAGTACATTCACATCACCAACGACCCAGGTACATTTGCATCTATTCAAATGAACTCTTTTCACATTGCAAAGCTGACATTCAAATAAAAACTTTGCATCTCTCCTTTCCACTAGCCCCTGGGCAGCTACCATCCTGTGCTGTGCATAATTCACTTAGCACAATGTTTTCTATATTATCCATGTTGCAGCACACATACCTTCACATAACACTTTCCCCAGTACTATTTTGTTGTATGGAGACACTTCATTTGTTTATCTAGTAACCCAGTGATGGATACACATGGAGTTTCCACCTTTTGGCTATGATGATAACATTGGATAGTAGCTTCCACCTTTTGGCTATGATGAACAACACTGGGTGTGTACGCTCCTGCTTCCAAACCCTTTGAGTCTGCACTCAGATGTAAAACCGCTAGATTCTACAGTGATTCTATTTTTATTTTTGGTGGGGAGGGGGCTGCTTTAAGAACAGGCTTTATTTTGTTTCAAGCTCTCACTATGCCTAGGCTGGCTTTGAACTCACAACCCCTTGGTTCAGTCTCTAGGTGCTGGGATTATAAACATGCCTCGCCATGCCTGGTTGCTGTGAGAACTTTTATCATCTTGTAGTCTTGTAGAGGTATAAAGAGAAGGGAGCAGTCCCCTAGAAAGCTCATGACCATGAAGTCGCCATTTTGGTGAAACGCATTTTGACCTAGCAGATAAAGCAGAACCCCCTAAGAAAGTTCCGTCAGAAACTCCTCTGAGCTCTTGCAGAATTCTTTCTTAATCATTGGCTGCGATCTCAGCTTCACTTTCAATTGCAGTCATAATTTTATATGCAACATAACTTCTTCTTTATAAAATGCTAAGCATGATTTAAGAAAAGGGAAGTTGTTTTTTTAAAAAAGGAACTATGATTTGGGCCCTGAGTCTGAGGTGGAATTTCTAGACTTGGTTTATGGAAGCGAGACAACCCACCCTAACTGTGAGACCATCACTGTGCATGAGGTAGGGCTCTGGGCAGACCAAAAAGAAAAACGGGAGCTGATTATGACAGTCACCTTGTCCTGCTTTATGACGAAGCCATAATAAAGAAAAAGTATGACTAATACAAATAACTTCTTTCTTTTAAATCCTTAGGAAATTCAAATTTAAGCTTCTGAATCCCCAGCATTCTTGAATCATGTATAATTCAGGGAACTTCACTGCAAGGATGGCTCAGTAGCATCAGGCCCCTGATAAATGGCCTCAGTGTCCCCTGCAACTCCAGTACCAGAGCAGAAGGCTAGATAGGAAGCTTTTAAACTCAAATATCCAGGCTAAAGCTTCCCAGGTAATTGGTGCGAGTAGCTGGCACAAGCTCCTGCTAGTATGTCTTCCTTATCACAATGGAATGTACTCTCAACTCTAAGCCAAAATTAACCCCTCTTTCTTAAAGTTGCTTTGTGCAGTATCTCATCACAGCAATAGAAACAAACAAACAAAACGCCTAAAACCCAATACAGGATCCAGAAAGAAGGATCGTGATTGTTCTGAAGGGAACAAAGAGAGAGCATGGGGTGTTTGCTGAGTGGGGAAAAGATGTATCTGGCTGAATTTGTGCTGTACAGACGTGCAAGTCAAGATTCCATCAGGAACCCCAGGATGTTCTCATGCAATGCCTGCACAGTTGCCCACAAAAGGCTTCCCAGGCTCCTCCCACTGGGACACCTGACCGCTGGAAAGAAGTTTGGGCTTCTTGCAATCACCACAATTAGCCAAGACTGGCATACACAGTCAGACAAAGATGGACCCACTTTGGACTACTTTACAAGTCCAAGCACAATGAGGAGCTCCACTACCGTCTGCTCACTTGCCCCAGAGTCCGGCTGCTTGAGATGAGGTAACTGAGAGCTTTGCCAGGACTCAATCCTTTCCTACTTGCCCTGTGACCTAAGGGTAAGGAGAGGTAGAAACATAAACATGATTTAGAGACACTGGGTTCTTCGGCTTTGGTTCGGGGATCTCTCTGCATAGCAAATCTTAAGGGCAAAACTGCTTACTATCAAGGAAAGCTAAATTACAGACATGTAAAGGCCTAGAATCAGGATGAGGAAGGAATGTTTCGAGCAAGTCTGATCTTTGCTGGTAAGCAGCTGCAAGGTGGACATACTTTGACTACAACATTTAAAAAGAGTCTACCTCTCCTTCTCCTTGTGTTGAGACTTTGTGGAGGTGTTAGGAAAAGAAGAAGTCTTGCACCACCCCCAAGAAGAGTAAACAGAAGAGGTGGTGGGGTAAGCTGTCTGTCCTGAAATGCTATAAGATAAACGAAAATGGCGAAATTAATCACCTTCATTTAAAAATGCCCTTTGGATGCACATATTCTGAAGTGCTTATAGTCAGCCACTTGGACAGATATTACTGCAGCAAGTATTTATTGTCTGACTTGTAGCTTCAGCAAAATCAGACAACAAGTAATTGTGTACGGGTTAATAAAAAAAGCAGGAAGTGCAAAGCAAAAACAGAAAACAGACCAGAGAATGACAATGAAAAAAGAAAACTACGGCAGAGGCCCACAAAGGCAGTAGGTGCTTGAATAATGCTGCCTTTACAACCTTTGGTCTTCTTTTCTCTGCTGCTGTCCCTTGGTGAGATCCATCCACCAGGCCCACCCAGAACCAGGCCAGTTCTGCTCCAGGGAGTGAGTCACTCTTGACTCTGACAAACAAGTTCCCTTTCCACTGCGGTCTCAGAGCTATCCCCAAACACACAGCCTTTGTAGGACAATGACCAGGATCACGTTCTAGGCTGAGCTGAGCATAGATGTCCATTTCACTCTGCCCCAGATCACGCTGCGCCATGGCTGGGGTGCGCTTAGGCCCCAAGCTTCTCTCGTGCCTTTGAACTGCTAGTTGGTTGGGTTTTTTGTTTGTTCGTGGTTTTTGTTTTGTTTTGTTTTGATCTTTTTTTTTTGGTTTTTGTTTTTTGGCTTACTCTTTTTGGTTGTTTGCTTCCACCCCCCGCCCCCATTTTTATTAATGAAGTGTGTGGTATAAGTTATTTCACTATCTGTGTATAATTATTTGTTATGAAGAGAACATATTCTGGTTTTTGTTCTGGCTAATGGCAGGCTGTTCTTTGATGGCCACCACTGGCGAATGCAGTGGCTCATACACATCGTTGGTACTTTTCATTTTTGGCCTTCAGTTTTTAAGCAAATGAAGGAAACGGGCCTTCTTGTCTCTTGGCACTCAGCAGGTCTCTCACCCACTCCCATTCTCCTTCTTTCATTACGGTTGTTCAGTGTGAACAGAAGGAGCCTGGATGTAATTTCATGCTGACAACAACTAAAACCGCAAATCAAGAAATAAACAAAAGCCCACAGAATATTGTAATAGCTAGAGGGTCATCATGGCATTTCTCCACAACCCTTAGATCCGAATGATTTATTTATTTACTTATTTATATATTTGTTCATTTTTGTTTTTTCGAGACAGGGTTTCTCTGTGTAGCCCTGGCTGTCCTGGAACTCACTCTGTAGACCAGGCTGGCCTCGAACTCAGAAATCTGCCTGCCTCTGCCTCCCAAGCAGATGACATATTTAAAACTCAGGTACAGTCTATGACTGCTCAGGCTCATTTTCACCAAGAGGTCAGTCACCTTCTTCAGCTTTCCTTGAAGTTCCACACGACACATGTAGCTCTCCTCCTGGGCAATCCTGCACTAAGCAGTACATGGGGATGTCCCACTTTCCCACCTGCCTGCTCCTCTTTTTTTCTCTCTCCTAACTTATCTTCACCATGTGGTAAAAATCTTTATAGAGTTGAAAATGTTGTAAAGTGGACATAAAGACTCCAGCCAGAGCCGGGCGTGGAGGGGCACACCTGTAATCCCAGCACTTGGGAGGCAGAGGCAGGTGGATTTCTGAGTTCGAGGCCAGTCTGGTCTACAGAGTGAATTCCAGGACAGCCAGGACTACACAGAGGAATCCTGTCTCAAAAAACCAAAAAAAAAAAAAAAAAAAAAAGACTCTAGCCAGGGCTGTAGTGCAGGAAGTGGGGGTCCATTTTTTGAGTTCCATGTCTGCTGTAAAAACCAGCAGAAAATGGGTTTGCCCTGTGTCTCTCAGCATGAACTCATGGAATCCAAATAAAGAGGCTCTCCTGAAGAGCCAACAAAGAGCCTGCTCTATAGGATTTAGCTTGACAAGTCAGCATGAGAGGCCAAGGCATTTGGTTACTCTTAATCCTTTTGGCTAGTAAACTGGTATAATTATATCTTAATCCATCTGGTCATCCATAACAGAAATACCATACCATCATCTGTATAACAAATAAATGGCGACTATGTATTTGTCCCAGTTCTGGAGAACTGATATATCAGATATCTAATAAAGGACCTTTTCTTGGCCTTTGTTCTCAATATGTCTTCATGCGGTAGGAGTAAGCTCATCTCCAGGGCATTATTTCTAAGGTGACTAATGCCCTTTTGAGGCTAGAGCTTTCATCCTCTGATCACCACTGAAAAGCCCTAATTCCTAACTCCTTTACTCCGGAGGTTAGATTTGAACATATGACTTTAGGGGTGACAAAAATGCTCAGGTCATACTAACTTACAAGGTCTGCTTCTGAGATTATAGCAATTCTCTGAATACAACAGCCTCATCACATTTTGGGATATTCCCAAGAATTATAACAAAGTAATTGAAAATTAGGAGTAGGGGGGACATTTTCTGATCTTAATGCAAAGTTGCTGTACCTGTGTTGGGATTAATGGACCACAGAGCCTCCCTCTCCCTGCTGACCATGCCTTGTGGTTGAAAAGGTCTAGGGGGGCATTCATATACTCGTCTTTGATGATACTTGATTTATGGTCTCATCTTAGCACAACCATTCTATGCTACACACCAAGAGAATGAGATAACTCAGGAGTTATCAAAACCCAAAGTCACGAATGGTGCTAAGGCATTTACTGGAGATATTTTTTTTAATGTCTGGGGTTAGGTGATGGAGAAGGACTAGAGATTTCTTAGCAGTTACTTCCTAATGGCTTACTTTGATAGCCTGTGAACCTGCCTTAAGAGATTGGCTAAGTATGAGAAAAGCTGTAAGCAGTTCTGGATTCTAGAGGCAGACATGTGAACGTACATCCAAGACAGATCACATGTCCTTCCTCTTGGCAATCTTCATGCATGGGTATAACAGCAAATGGCTACTATAGTTCTTTCACTATTTATATTACCTAAATGGAGTCATCCTATATGGTAACATAAACTTACAGGACAGCATTTTTGACCAGGTTATGACCTTGGCTAACTTGCCTTTCCCCCCTGTGTATAGCTGTACCCTGTACCTTGTTCCCAGGAGAATCAAAGTGAGGGGGTAAAGAGAAAGGTAGTCTTGGGAAGAAGGGGGGAACATTAGCCTCTGCTCTGGAAGGAGCCAAAGGACTGAAATTGGTGCAACCCAAAGGCTGAGCTCCAAATGTCCCAAACTCCAAATGTGTATGATGCAAAAGTCCATCAGCACTGCTTCAGCTACCAGCCTGACCTAATCGTCCTTGTGGCAGTCCATGAACAAGGCCTTGGAGGGTGGGGAAGGGGAGAATCTCTGCTGCAGTAAGTGGCTATTCTTCCTGTTGGTCATCCTGAAAGGGGTCAGACTTTATAACTGCCAGACATTAGTTGACTTCAAGGAAGAAAACTGCACTGGCTCAGCAGAGAACTCTTCAGAGCTGGACCTGAGAGCAGAGATAAGAATGTGCCCAAAGCACTGACTGGGCCAAGCTTTAAGAAGGCAGGTTGGAAATGGACTGGAAGGCTGATAAACAGAGACTGAGAGAGCTGCCCCAGGTCACGGCTCTGACAGCAGCCACTTCATGTCAGCCGTCCTGCTGTTTACTTGGCTCAGAGCTGACATCTTTTCTAAAGTTGCTGCTTGGTTTCTCAATAACATGGGAAAATGAGAAAAATGTTCAGTTCTCCCAATGGAGGTTGTTGCACCCTGAGGGAGTTGGTGGCCCGGGGCAATCTAGAACAAGCCAGGAGAGACCTGGACAGAGGAGTGTCTGAGAGTCAGATGCTCTGCCAAACAGCTCAGATTTGTTTGTCCCAAGAACATTGATCTGAGAGTCTCAGGAAGAGAGAGGTGAACTTAGAAGACTTTCTGGCTTGAAGTAAAAAGGGACTTAAAGCCATTGTAATGCCAGCAGGAAGAAGGCATGCCCTTATCGCTATGAAGCCTGAGATGTAGCAGCTGCCTGTGAAAGTAGAAATGGGGTAACTCTGGTACCTAAGCCATCCAGGGGAAGAGCTCTTCCTCACAACCTCTCCACCTAAGGGCACTGTTTGCGTACTCTGTCCTTATAAACATATATGTGGTGGCCAGTCTTTATCTCAAGAATGACTGGATTAACAAAATGAGATTAGTCATGCCTATAGGTATTTCTCAGTGTTTCCAGAGACATGGAGTCTTGGATATAATTAATGGATTATCCTTTGCTGAATTTATATCATGATGGCAGTGTCAAGAGTTGGTGACAGTAAGAGGTACAGGGCGCAAGTCACAAGGGAGTGTAAGATACTGCCTTCTTTTTCTGTTCCCTCTCTCTGTTGCTTTTCCACAATTAAGAAGCTCCTCAGTCACACATGCCTTTCATAGTCCTGTTCTATGTGGTTTACATGGGACTATACAACCATGAACCAAACCTTCAGAAACAGTGAGCCAAAATTAATTCTTCTACTCAGAAGTTGTCTATTCTTCAATTTTGGTCAGACTACCAAAGACTAATATACCAATTAACATTGCAGTAGCTGAAGCAAGCCTCATTATCTTCATAGGGCTGTCATGGATATGTCAAGGGAATGTTGGAATGAATTTCTCTGATGCAGATGTTTCTCCTACTCTCCCTCAGATGACTCTTAGACTCTCCAATCCCTTCCATCCTGTGCTATGTTCTCCCTGACATTTACCTCAACAACCAGAAAGTCATCATTTGAAATGGGCTCAAGCTTCTTTTCTGGTGGTTTCTTTTCAAGGAACATGTTCACTTCAACCAAGATTCTGCCTCTGTAGGCCACCCCTTCTACCCAAAAAAGCAAGAACACAAAATTATTCCCATAGACAGGGACCACAGCTAAAGAATGTCTATGGATCAGATCAGGCTAGCACTACTTTAACAAACAAACAAGTCTTTAATATCTAAAGGAAGAGTCATTAACTGTCAGATGGATTCCAAATGATGCCATGAGATGCAATGGTAGAAACGGAAAAGGGTTTTAGCTTGACCAACGCTGGAGGCTTTGAAGCCATCGTACTCTGGACCTGGACGCAGTTTCTGAAGCAGGGCAGTGAAGGATAACAGGCTCCAAGCCTCCTCCATCTCAGGTCATTGGGAACTACCCTGCATTTTTGTCTATTTATGAATGTTGATCCCTTTCTCCTCTTCTTATAATAAAGAAACTGTCGAATGGCAACCAGACAAGTGTCAGAATCGTCAGGAAGCAAAAGACCAAGATGACCTGGGTGTGCTAAAATACGGAAGTCAAAAGTAGATACTCCTCCCATCCTACTCAATAGTGGTTGCCCATAGAATCTTCTGGAGAGAAATAGAAGGCTCTCAAGTCCTCGTCTGTCTTCACTGTCCCCTAGCCACAGCTTTCTATCATTTTTTTTTTTTGAGCACCGGGAGTGGGGGTAGGGCAGAAATGACCAAGAGACATTTAACTTCTACTGCAGTCAAAAGAGACTTTCCCATCTGTGAGACGGTGCTCAAGCACAGATCAGGGTCTCCACTGTCATGTCCTCATAGATCTGGAATATGCATTAGAGAAGGAGGCCAGCATTGGTCATCGGCTTTGTTGATGTTTTCCATTAATGTGAAGTTGAGTGGACGGTTGTGGGATTTCACTTACCCCACTGTATGACTCAGTCACCAGGATCCTTCTCTCTCTCTCTCTCTCTCTCTCTCTCTCTCTCTCTCTCTCTCTCTCTCTCTCTCTCTCTCTCTCTCTCTCTCTCTCTCTCTCTCTCTCTCTCATATAGGATCTTGTTATGTAGCTCTGGCTGACCAAGAACTCACTGTAAAGACCAGGCTGCCTTCAAGCTCACAGAGATCTACCTGCCTCCTCCTCCTCCTGAGTGCTGAGATTAAAGGTGCCTGGTCTTCTGATCCTTTTTGTAGTCTTTATTTCTAAGATGTAAGAAGAGTAAGAATTCTCTCCTTTAACACTTTATCAGCTGAGTGGCAGGTCTGCATTAGGAGTGAAGAATGTAAATGCCTCTCCCATGAGATACTTATTACTTTTGTAAGAAGGGATCCCATTCACCAGTGTCCATTAATCACAGCCGCAAATGATAAACCAATCTTTCCTGTATTCAGCTCATCATAGGGATCTGGAAATCCTGTGTACTCTCTGGGACTTCTGTAAAGGTTCAAACAACAAGGTCCAAATGTTGGGACAAAGACCACTTCTGTCTCACCTGTATTTGCTGAGACGTAAACAGCATTATTAGATTCTAGATCTTAAACATTCCAACTATGGAAATAAATATTAGTTATTAGTCAGTTAGGTGGAATGAAGTTTTTCCTCTAGTTGGTGAATTAGTTGCATTAGTGAGAATTATGAATACTAAGGGACCTGCAGTATTTTACTATAGCTTTAACATAGTAAAAAACAAAAACAAAAACAAAAACAAAAACAAACTGGGATAATTCAGACAAACTTATCCTTACAAAAAGAAAACTTTTTAAAAAGGATCTTAAGATTTTCAAGTTGTTCTTCAAATTTTTTTGAAGTTTATAACTGACATATTAAATATTTTGCTATTTTTGGAGTAAAAGATGATGTTGTTTTAAGAAGTCATTTAGATGATATACCAGATTTACTTCATATCATCTGTAATGATGTCATTTAACCTTAAGTAGTATTGTAGGTGCCGTTAAAAATACACTAGAATTTCAACTGTGTCAACGGGTTCCTTACAGTTGTAAGACTGAATTGCTATTCTGAAGTGTTAAACAGATTAACATTCATTGCTTTCTCTCCCCAGTGATCATTTGATAAACTCTGTGTCCTCTACTTGAACTCAGCAAGATTACCCATTAATACAGAATAGTGAAGGCAATGCAAAGAAAGAGCCAATCAAGAGGAAATAGTGGATCCAAGCATTTTCTTCATCGAGCTGAATGGCTCCAAGATGAAAGAAGGCTGGAGCATTCTTGGGTTATACACAGAGGTCAAACTTTGGTACACTAGTTTGCTTTTATATCTTTAACATTCAGTGGAATAGGGGCAAGGTGTTGGGTAGGCATAAAGAATCAGAGAGTCTCAGAGAAAGTGTTCATGTTCAAAGGTTACTTAATGCCTGTGCTTCTTCAATTCAGAGCCCTCCTCTAAAGGAACAATACCATCTGCGTTAGGAGAACTGTAATGGTCAGCATTGAGGAAACTTGCAAAAAATGGCAAGAACTGCACAAACCAAAGTGCATGGTGGGATATTCCACACTAGGGAGACGTGTAACGTGGAAAGTACTTGTGTCTTCTAACCTAAGGACTCACATAGAAAGTGGGGCAGAGATACTTCACACGTTATCGGAACGATAGATTTAGCAGTGCCCTGCATCTCTTCCCACTGAGCATACACACTAACAGAAAGTATTATATCTCACAAACAATTATTTGCAGTAAAGCCAGCCGCACAGGATGATGTGCATCTAGATGAAAATAGGCAACAGGTCATGAGGGCTGGTTATCGAATGCCTTTAAACGTAGCCACGCCGGACCAACACACATCACTCATGAAACACTCTAACGCTCACCAAACGGTATTTGAGACAGTGAAACATCATTGAGAAGGTTTTAAGGCAATCCCTTAATATATTTCTTAGTATGATGTCAGATCTGGGTTTTTCCTAAAGAGAGACTCTTGTTACCTTCTCGGTTTTTTTCCTCCTCTTAGGCTGGAGGGTGGGTGTCCTGGTGAGGCTGTGTCTATGGGATGGACAGAGGTAACTCCTTAGTAAAGGGTAGAATGGCCAGGGGAAAGCACAGGCACGGGTACCATTTCCCTCCGTTGTTGGTAATCTGTTCTACTGTTGACCACTGTGTGTTGGAGACCTGGTACTACAGATGCCTAGGGTGTGTATTACCCCATGTTTGCCTTACTGTCTGCTAATAGTAAATGCTGCACAGATAACTCACCAGCCATTCTGCCATGCCTAGGAGAGTATTCACTGCGTCCAGGCAGTAACTAATATCCTCCCAGTAGGAAGTCAGGGTGACGATGGGCTTTGTGTGGGCCCAAGGTAAGTAGTAATAGTAGTTCCCTGATATGGAGAGTCAGGATTCAGAAAACAGGGACGCTTGAAGTGGACAACATATTTGTTACATAGATGTGCTGATGGAGCTACTCATTAATGAATGGCCTGGAGAATGGTCTTGGCTAAGGTTTCTTTGTTGTTTGGGGATCTGGAGATTAAACCCAAGGCCTCATACAAGCTAGGACAGTTCTCTACTGCTGAGTCTCACCCGGGGAACTATTCTGACTCATCAGTTTTAATCAGGCAAGCAACAGAGGAATAGATGGTCCATTCATCTGTTTAGCAAATTGTTCTAAAACGCCAGTAAACCGAGGGCAACCGGCTCAGGATCTGTTTGTGGCTCAGGACCATACAGCTGAACACGGGTGACGGTTACATCATATGGCGTGGTAGAGCAGAGAGCACTGGGGGTTAGACTCACTGTCTCTCTATGAAAACTGTTCTTTTAAAGAGCAAACCCACCCCATCCCCTGTTCTTTGCAAACCTTGGCTGCTGGCACGGGCTTGGCATTACTCAAGAGACTTTCTGCAATTAAGACTAAACACTTCACACTTACTAGGGCTTTTTATGTTTTAAGTCAGCATGGACAAAAAAAATTTAGGTAAAAATATAGCAATTCTGTTGGACTGTTTATGTGCATAGAGCCGGATACATACACACACAATTAAAAAGAAAAAAAAATCTTCTAAAAGAGAACTAGGTGATAGAACTGGGTAACTACTAGTAAGAAACAAAAGCCTGGCTTTTCCAGTGTCTGAGCCAGAGTGCGACCATTGTCAACTGAGGAATCTAAAGGGGATTTGCACTTGGTGGGGTACAGCTGCTTGAGGGAGTGTGATATTTACTGGGGTCATCACCTTGGGATTTCATGAACTCTGGTGTCCAGCCTGGGACACTGGCCCATGGGTGTAACGACTCTTGTGGGTACCTAACGTCCAATGCTCTTTCTTACATTATCTAATGAGATGCTGGGGATAATAGCCATCAGAGCTAAATACAGCGTGTGCCTCTTGTGCTGAGTTGGACCCTCTGTAAGCACGAACAGGAGAGAACTTCACACCACTCTTACCATCAAACACTGCACGGCTGTATTGAGTTGTTGATGCCAAAGGGTTACAGGTTGCATCAAACTTGTTGCCATAGTTCCTGATGCTGACTTCGAACTGAATGGCCTCACCGACATCTTGCAACATGATGGCTGAATGGAAGACGGCAGACAGGCTGCACTTCAGCCTTCGCTGGTATTTCTAAACAGAAGGAACACACATAAGGTTCAGGACCGTCTCACATGTCTGTATTTATACGTGGATTTCCAGCAGACCAAAGGCTAAGCCTAGTTAATTAGTGCTGTACTAAATGCCACAGGACTATGTTTTCAGATCCCTTGACTCTCCGTCTCTTGTTAGTGGGCAGAGACTAAAGGGTTGTCACCATGGAAATGATTAACAGAAGGGGAAAACAATGCAAATGTCCGCAAGTCATGCTTCAAACAAATTATGTTACTGTTATAATAGGATAAAAACTCATAACAACTTAAGCCTTAGTGCAAGCATAGGAAAGGGAAATATTTTATCTTATTATTTATTTTGCTGGTGATGAAACTCAGACCTTTATACATGCTAGGCAAGTACTCTACCAGAGAAATATATCCACTGCTCCAAAAGAATATCTTTAAAGTGAATTTATTAAATAAATATTTTTTTTAATATTGATGCACAGGTAGAGGGTCTGGAAGAATATAACAGCAATACTATAAAAGGCGGAGAGATATGGCAACTTTCTTTCTAACTTATATGTGTTTGATATTTTGAGTCGCTTAAGTATTAATTTCCTAATCAAAAATAACAATAAAGATTTTAATTTTCAACTTAAAAATGAGTGGAGTTATATTCCCTCCCTTTTTCTAATCCACCTTCAGTCTCTTTTCTCTCTCTCTTTCTCTCTCTCTCTGTCTGTCTCTCTGTCTGTCTGTCTCTCTGTCTGTCTCTCTCTTCTCTTGAATAATTTAACTGATCCTTTCCTTCTCTTCTTATCTGTACCACGGTCTTTATTCAACCGAATGAATCACTAATTGGGTGGGGCTTGCTTGTATGAGGCACAACTTTGGACACCTATTTATAGAGATACCCAGACAATGGCCTCAAAAACATTCAAAAACAAAACTAAACCAAGATTCTTTTTATTTATTAAGCATAACCAGACATAATTATTTACAAGTTTTTTCTTTCTTCCTCATACATCCGTGTTCAAGCTATCACAGTGCCCTTCCTGTTCCGTGTTCAAGCTATCACAGTGCCCTTCCAGTTCCCCAGGACTCCTGAGGAGGCATCTACTTTACATCACTAAAGGGAGTACTTGAGAAAAACATCCTGGTAAAGGGAGAGCCTTTCCCATGCATCTTACCAACTAAGGTGATCCGAAGTCTGAACCCTCTCAGTATTGAAAGACACTTTCCCACTCAATTCAATCAAAACCAAGCAAACATCTTGTTACCATCTAGTCATTGATTATAGCTTTTTTGCCACTGCCCTATTAGTTGTTAAGAATTTTACACAGTGTATTGTTGTGCTATTCATCCCTCCTCAACTTCTCCCAGGTCCTATGGCTTTATTTAAATTATCTTTTTTTTTTTGAAAACAAGTTTACTCTAGTGTGTGTGTGTGTGTGTGTGTGTGTGTGTGCCTGAGTGCCTTGTATGTAATGTGAATCACGTCTTTGCAGGAGCCACAAGGGTTATAAAAGTGTTGGGTACCCTAAAACTGGAATTATAGACGGTTGTAAGGCCTCATATCAAACCCTCTGCAAGAGCAGTGAGTGATCCTAAATGCTGAGTCATCTATCCAGCCCTCTGACCCCCAAATCAATGATCTTTTTCTAAAAAACACAAATTTATGTCTCCATCATTATATAGAGGGTACTTTCCCCATTTCACACCAATTTTAAAAACCATGGTACGTATGATTATGTGTGCCTATGTGTGTGTGTGTGTATATATATATAAATATATATATATAAATACATATGAAAATACATATACATATAAAGATTTACCATTTTAGGACTCAAGTACATTCACATCACCAACGACCCAGGTACATTTGCATCTATTCAAATGAACTCTTTTCACATTGCAAAGCTGACATTCAAATAAAAACTTTGCATCTCTCCTTTCCACTAGCCCCTGGGCAGCTACCATCCTGTGCTGTGCATAATTCACTTAGCACAATGTTTTCTATATTATCCATGTTGCAGCACACATACCTTCACATAACACTTTCCCCAGTACTATTTTGTTGTATGGAGACACTTCATTTGTTTATCTAGTAACCCAGTGATGGATACACACGGAGCTTCCACCTTTTGGCTATGATGATAACATTGGATAGTAGCTTCTACCTTTTGGCTATGATGAACAACGCTGGGTGTGTACGCTCCTGCTTCCAAACCCTTTGAGTCTGCACTCAGATGTAAAACCGCTAGATTCTAGAGTGATTCTATTTTTATTTTTGGTGGGGAGGGGGCTGCTTTAAGAACGGGCTTTATTTTGTTTCAAGCTCTCACTATGCCTAGGCTGGCTTTGAACTCACAACCCCTTGGTTCAGTCTCTAGGTGCTGGGATTATAAACATGCCTCGCCATGCCTGGTTTCTGTGAGAACTTTTATCATCTTGTAGTCTTGTAGAGGTATAAAGAGAAGGGAGCAGTCCTCTAGAAAGCTCATGACCATGAAGTCGCCATTTTGGTGAAAGGCATTTTGACCTAGCAGATAAAGCAGAACCCCCTAAGAAAGTTCCGTCAGAAACTCCTCTGAGCTCTTGCAGAATTCTTTCTAAATCATTGGCTGCGATCTCAGCTTCACTTTCAATTGCAGTCATAATTTTATATGCAACATAACGTCTTCTTTATAAAATGCTAAGCATGATTTAAGAAAAGGGAAGTTGTTTTTTTAAAAAAGGAACTATGATTTGGGCCCTGAGTCTGAGGTGGAATTTCTAGACTTGGTTTATGGAAGCGAGACAACCCACCCTAACTGTGAGACCATCACCGTGCATGAGGTAGGGCTCTGGACAGATCAAAAAGAAAAACGGGAGCTGATTATGACAGTCACCTTGTCCTGCTTTATGATGAAACCATAATAAAGAAAAAGTATGACTAATACAAATAACTTCTTTCTTTTAAATCCTTAGAAATTTCAAATTTAAGCTTCTGAATCTCCCAGCATTCTTGAATCATGTATAATTCAGGGAACTTCACTGCAAGGATGGCTCAGTAGCATCAGGCCCCTGATAAATGGCCTCAGTGTCCCCTGCAACTCCAGTACCAGAGCAGAAGGCTAGATAGGAAGCTTTTAAACACAAATATCCAGGCTAAAGCTTCCCAGGTAATTGGTCCGAGTAGCTGGCACAAGCTCCTGCTAGTATGTCTTCCTTATCACAATGGAATGTACTCTCAACTCTAAGCCAAAATTAACCCCTCTTTTTTAAAGTTGCTTTTGTCCAGTATCTCATCACAGCAATAGAAACAAACAAACAAAATACCTAAAACTCAATACAGGATACAGAAAGAAGGATTGTGATTGTTCCGAAGGGAACAAAGAGAGAGCATGGGGGGTTTGCTGAGTGGGGAAGACGATGTATCTGGCTGAATTTGTGCTGAACAGACATGCAAGTCAAGATTCCATCAGGAACCCCAGGATGTTCTCATGCAATGCCTGCACAGTTGCCCACAAAAGGCTTCCCAGGCTCCTCCCACTGGGACACCTGACCTCTGGAAAGAAGTTTGGGCTTCTTGCAATCACCACAATTAGTCAAGACTGGCATACACTATCAGACAAAGATGGACCCACTTTGGACCACTTTACAAGTCCAAGCACAATAAGGAGCTCCACTACCGGCTGCTCACTTGCCCCAGAGTCCGGCTGCTTGAGATGAGGTAACTGAGAGCTTAAGGAGAGGTAGAAACATAAACATGATTTAGAGACACTGGGTTCTTCGGCTTTGGTTCTGGGATCTCTCTGCATAGCAAATCTTAAGGGCAAAACTGCTTACTATCAAGGAAAGCTAAATTACAGACATGTAAAGGCCTAGAATCAGGATGAGGAAGGAATGTTTCCAGCAAGTCTGATCTTTGCTGTTAAGCAGCTGCAAGGTGGACATACTTTGACTACAACATTTAAAAAGAGCCTACCTCTCCTTCTCCTTGTGTTGAGACTGGAGGTGTTAGGAAAAGAAGAAGTCTTACACCGCCCCCAAGAAGAGTAAACAGAAGAGGTGGTGGGGTAAGCTGTCTGTCCTGAAATGCTATAAGATAAACGAAAATGGAGAAATTAATCACCTTCATTTAAAAATGCCCTTTGGATGCACATATTCTGAAGTGCTTATAGTCAGCCACTTGGACAGACATTACTGCAGCAAGTATTTATTGTCTGACTTGTAGCTTCAGCAAAATCAGACAACAAGTAATTGTGTATGGGTTAATAAAAAAGCAGGAAGTGCAAAGCAAAAACAGAAAACAGACCAGAGAATGACAATGAAAAAAGAAAACTACGGCAGAGGCCCACAAAGGCAGTAGGTGCTCGAATAATGCTGCCTTTACAACCTTTGGTCTTCTTTTCTCTGCCTGGAGCCTTCTATGGAAGCACCAGGCTGGACCTGCTGCTGTCCCCTGGTGAGATCCATCCACCAGGCCCACCCAGAACCAGGCCAGTTCTGCTCCAGGGAGTGAGTCACTCTTGACTCTGACAAACAAGCTCCCTTTCCACTGCGGTCTCAGAGCTATCCCCAAACACACAGCCTTTGTAGGACAATGACCAGGATCATATTCTAGGCTGAGCTGAGCATAGATGTCCATTTCACTGTGCCCCAGATCCCGCTGCGCCATGGCTGGGGTGCGCTTAGGCCCCAAGCTTCTCTCGTGCCTTTGAACAGCTAGTTGGTTGGGAGAAAATGGAGATTTTTGTTTGTTTGTGGTTTTTGTTTTGTTTTGTTTTGGTCTTTTTTTTTTTAGTTTTTGTTTTTTGGCTTACTCTTTTTGGTTGTTTGCTTCCACCCCCCCCCCGCCCCCATTTTTATTAATGAAGTGTGTGGTATAAGTTATTTCACTATCTGTGTATAATTATTTGTTATGAAGAGAACATATTCTGTTTTTTGTTCTGGCTAATGGCAGGCTGTTCTTTGATGGCCACCACTGGCGGATGCAGTGGCTCATACACATCGTTGGTACTTTTCATTTTTGGCCTTCAATTTTTAAGCAAATGAAGGAAACGGGCCTTCTTGTCTCTTGGCACTCAGCAGGTCTCTCACCCACTCCCATTCTCCTTCTTTCATTACGGTTGTTCAGTGTGAACAGAAGGAGCCTGGATGTAATTACATGCTGACAACAACTAAAACCCCAAATCAAGAAATAAACAAAAGCCCACAGAATATTGGAATAGCTAGAGGGTCATCATGACATTTCTCCACAACCCTTAGATCCGAATGATTTATTTATATACTTATTTATCTATTTGTTCATTTTTGTTTTTTCGAGACAGGGTTTCTCTGTATAGCCCTGGCTGTCCTGGAACTCACTCTGTAGACCAGGCTGGCCTCGAACTCAGAAATCTGCCTGCCTCTGCCTCCCAAGCAGATGACATATTTAAAACTCAGGTACAGTCTATGACTGCTCAGGCTCATTGTCACCAAGAGGTCAGTCACCTTCTTCAGCTTTCCTTGAAGGTCCACACGACGCATGTAGCTCTCCTCCTGGGCAATCCTGCACTAAGCAGTACATGGGGATGTCCCACTTTCCCACCTGCCTGCTCCTCTTTTTTTCTCTCTCCTAACTTATCTTCACCATGTGGTAAAAATCTTTATAGAATTGAAAATGTTGTAAAGTGGACATAAAGACTCCAGCCAGAGCCGGGCGTGGAGGGGCACACCTGTAATCCCAGCACTTGGGAGGCAGAGGCAGGTGGATTTCTGAGTTTGAGGCCAGCCTGGTCTACAGAGTGAATTCCAGGACAGCCAGGACTACATAGAGGAATCCTGTCTCAAAAAACCAAAAAAAAAAAAAAAAAAAAAAAAAGACTCTAGCCAGGGCTGTAGTGCAGGAATTGGGGGTCCATTTCTTTGAGTTCCATGTCTGCTGTAAAAACCAGCAGAAAATGGGTTTGCCCTGTGTCTCTCAGCATGAACTCATGGAATCCAAATAAAGAGGCTCTCCTGAAGAGCCAACAAAGAGCCTGCTCTATAGGATTTAGCTTGACAAGTCAGCATGAGAGGCCAAGGCATTTGGTTACTCTTAATCCTTTTGGCTAGTAAACTGGTATAATTATATCTTAATCCATCTGGTCATCCATAACAGAAATACCATACCATCATCTGTATAACAAATA
Source organism: Apodemus sylvaticus (assembly GCF_947179515.1). NCBI lineage: Eukaryota > Metazoa > Chordata > Mammalia > Rodentia > Muridae > Apodemus > Apodemus sylvaticus. Next base: position 146,926,877 of record NC_067477.1, read on the forward strand.
AATGGTGACTATGTATTTGTCCCAGTTCTGGAGAACTGATATATCAGATATCTAATAAAGGACCTTTTCTTGGCCTTTGTTCTCAATATGTCTTCATGCGGTAGGAGTAAGCTCATCTCCAGGGCATTATTTCTAAGGTAACTAATGCCCTTTTGAGGCTAGAGCTTTCATCCTCTGATCACCACTGGAAAGCCCTAATTCCTAACTCCTTTACTCCGGAGGTTAGATTTGAACATATGACTTTAGGGGTGACAAAAATGCTCAGGTCATACTAACTTACAAGGTCTGCTTCTGAGATTATAGCAATTCTCTGAATACAACAGCCTCATCACATTTTGGGATATTCCCAAGAATTAAAACAAAGTAATTGAAAATTAGGAGTAGGGGGTACATTTTCTGATCTTAATGCAAAGTTGCTGTACCTGTGTTGGGATTAATGGACCACAGAGCCTCCCTCTCCCTGCTGACCATGCCTTGTGGTTGAGAAGGTCTAGGGGGGCATTCATATACTCGCCTTTGATGATACTTGATTTAAGGTCTCATCTTAGCACAACCATTCTATGCTATACACCAAGAGAATGAGATAACTCAGGAGTTATCAAAACCCAAAGTCACGAATGGTGCTAAGGCATTTACTGGAGAATTTTTTTTTTTTTTTTAATGTCTGGGGTTAGGTGATGGAGAAGGACTAGAGATTTCTTAGCAGTTATTTCCTAATGGCTTACTATGATAGCCTGTGAACCTGCCTTAAGAGATTGGCTAAGTATGAGAAAAGCTGTAAGCAGTTCTGGATTCTACAGGTAGACATGTGAACATACATCCAAGACAGATCACACATCCTTCCTCTTGGTAATCTTCATGCATGGGTTTAACAGCAAATGGCTACTATAGTTCTTTCACTATTTATATTACCTAAATGGAGTCATCCTATATGGTAACATAAACTTCCAGGACAGCATTTTTGACCAGGCTATGACCTTGGCTAACTTGCCTTCCCCCACCCCCCACCCCCGCCTCCCCGTGTACAGCTGTACCCTGTACCTTGTTCCCAGGAGAATCAAAGTGAGGGGGTAAAGAGAAAGGTAGTCTTGGGAAGAAGGGGGGAACATTAGCCTCTGCTCTGGAAGGAGCCAAAGGACTGAAATTGGTGCAACCCAAAGGCTGAGCTCCAAATGTCCCAAACTCCAAATGTGTATGATGCAAAAGTTCATCAGCACTGCTTCAGCTACCAGCCTGACCTAATCATCCTGGTGGCAGTCCATGAACAAGGCCTTGGAGGGTGGGGGAGGGGAGAATCTCTGCTGCAGTAAGTGGCTATTCTTCCTGTTGGTCATCCTGAAAGGGGTCAGACTTTATAACTGCCAGACATTAGTTGACTTCAAGGAAGAAAACTGCACTGGCTCAGCAGAGAACTCTTCAGAGCTGGACCTGAGAGCAGAGATAAGAATGTGCCCAAAGCACTGACTGGGCCAAGCTTTAAGAAGACAGGTTGGAAATGGACTGGAAGGCTGATAAACAGAGACTCAGAGAGCTGCCCCAGGTCACGACTCTGACAGCAGCCACTTCATGTCAGCGGTCCTGCTGTTTACTTGGCTCAGAGCTGACATCTTTTCTAAAGTTGCTGCTTGGTTTCTCAATAACATGGGAAAATGAGAGAAATGTTCAGTTCTCCCAATGGAGGGTGTGGCACCCTGAGGGAGTTGGTGGCCCGGGGCAATCTAGAACAAGCCAGGAGAGACCTGGACAGAGGAGTGTCTGAGAGTCAGCTGCTCTGCCAAACAGCTCAGATTTGTGTGTCCCAAGAACATTGACCTGAGAGTCTCAGGAAGAGAGAGGTGAACTTAGAAGACTTTCTGGCTTGAAGTAAAAAGGGACTTAAAGCCATTGTAATGCCAGCAGGAAGCAGGCATGCCCTTATCGCTATGAAGCCTGAGATGTAGCAGCTGCCTGTGAAAGTAGAAATGGGGTAACTCTGGTACCTAAGCCATCCAGGGGAAGAGCTCTTCCTCACAACCTCTCCACCTAAGGGCACTGTTTGCGTACTCTGTCCTTATAAACATATATGTGGTGGCCAGTCTTTATCTCAAGAATGACTGGATTAACAAAACGAGATTAGTCATGCCTATAGGTATTTCTCGGTGTTTCCAGAGACAAGGAGTCTTGGATATAATTAATGGATTATCCTTTGCTGAATTTATATCATGATGGCAGTGTCAAGAGTTGCTGACAGTAAGAGGTACTGGATGCAAGTCACAAGGGAGTGTAAGATACTGCCTTCTTTTTCTGTTCCCTCTCTCTGTTGCTTTTCCACAATGAAGAAGCTCCTCAGTCACACATGCCTTTCATAATCCTGTTCTATCTGGTTTACATGGGACTATACAACCATGAACCAAACCTTCAGAAACAGTGAGCCAAAATTAATTCTTCTACCCAGAAGTTGTCTATTCTTCAATTTTGGTCAGACTACCAAAGACTAATATACCATTTAACATTGCAGTAGCTGAAGCAAGCCTCATTATCTTCAAAGGGCTGTCATGGATATATCAAGGGAATGTTGGAATGAATTTCTCTGATGCAGATCTTTCTCCAACTCTCCCACAGATGACTCTTAGACTCTCCAATCCCTTGAATCCTGTGCTATGTTCTCCCTGGCATTTACCTCAACAACAAGAAGGTCATCATTTGAAATGGGCTCAAATGGGCTTGAGTGGTTTCTGGTGGTTTCTTTTCAAGGAACATGTTCAGTTCAACCAAGATTCTGCCTCTGTAGGCCACCCCTTCTCCCTAAAAAAGCAAGAACACAAAATTATTCCCATAGACAGGGACCACAGCTAAAGAATGTCTATGGATCAGATCAGGCTAACACTACTTTAACAAACAAACAAGTCTTTAATATCTAAAGGAAGAGTCATTAACTTTCAGATGGATTCCAAATGATGCCATGAGATGCAATGGTAGAAACGGAAAAGGGTCTTAGCTTGACCAACGCTGGAGGCTTTGAAGCCATCGTACTCTGGACCTGGATGCAGTTTCTGAAGCAGGGCAGTGAAGGAGAACAGGCTCCAAGTCTCCTCCATCTCAGGTCATCGGGAACAACCCTGCATTTTTGTCTATTTATGAATGTGGATCCCTTTCTCCTCTTCTCATAATAAAGAAACTGTCGTATGGCAACCAGACAAGTCTCAGAATCACTGGAAGCAAAAGACCAAGATGACTTGGGTGTGCTAAAATACGGAAGTCAAAAGTAGATACTCCTCCCATCCTACTCAATAGTGGTTGCTCATAGAATCTTCTGGAGAGAAATAGAAGGCTCTCAAGTCCTCGTCTGTCTTCACTGTCCCCTAGCCACAGCTTTCTATCATTTTTTTTTTTTTGTTTTTTTTTTTGAGCACCGGGAGTGGGGGTAGGGCAGAAATGACCAAGAGACATTTAACTTCTACTGCAGTCAAAAGAGACTTTCCCATCTGTGAGACGGTGCTCAAGCACAGATCAGGGTCTCCACTGTCATGTCATCATAGATCTGGAATATGCATTAGAGAAGGAGGCCAGCATTGGTCATATGCTTTGTTGATGTTTTCCATTAATGTGAAGTTGAGTGGATGGTTGTGGGATTTCACTTACCCCACTGTATGACTCAGTCACCAGGATCCTTCTCTCTCTCTCTCTCTCTCTCTCTCTCTCTCTCTCTCTCTCTCTCTCTCTCTCATATAGGATCTTGTTATGTAGCTCTGGCTGACCGAGAACTCACTGTATAGACCAGGCTGCCTTCAAGCTCACAGAGATCTACCTGCCTCCTCCTCCTCCTGAGTGCTGAGATTAAAGGTGCCTGGTCTTCTGATCCTTTTTGTAGTCTTTATTTCTAAGATGTAAGAAGAGTAAGAATTCTCTCCTTTAACACTTTATCAGCTGAGTGGCAGGTCTGCATTAGGAGTGAAGAATGTAAATGCCTCTCCCATGAGATACTTATTACTTTTGTAAGAAGGGATCCCATTCACCAGTGTCCATTAATCACAGACGCAAATGATAAACCAATCTTTCCTGTATTCAGCTCATCATAGGGATCTGGAAATCCTGTGTACTCTCTGGGACTTCTGTAAAGGTTCAAACAACAAGGTCCAAACGTTGGGACAAAGACCACTTCTGTCTCGCCTGTATTTGCTGAGAAGTAAACAGCATTATTAGATTCTAGATCTTTAACATTCCAACTATGGAAATAAATATTAGTTATTAGTCAGTTAGGTGGAATGAAGTTTTTCCTCTAGTTGGTGAATTAGTTGCATTAGTGAGAATTATGAATACGAAGGGACCTGCAGTATTTTACTATAGCTTTAACATAGTAAAAAACAAAAACAAAAACAAACTGGGATAATTCAGACAAACTTATCCTTACAAAAAGAATGCTATTTAAAAAGGATCTTAAGATTTTCAAGTTGTTCTTCAAATTTTTTTGAAGTTTATAACTGACATATTAAATATTTTGCTATTTTTGGAGTAAAAGATGATGTTGTTTTAAGAAGTCATTTAGATGATATACCAGATTTACTTCATATCATCTGTAATGATGTCATTTAACCTTAAGTAGTATTGTAGGTGCCGTTAAAAATACACTAGAATTTCAACTGTGTCAACGGGTTCCTTACAGTTGTAAGACTGAATTGCTATTCTGAAGTGTTAAACAGATTAACATTCATTGCTTTCTCTCCCCAGTGATCATTTGATAAACTCTGTGTCCTCTACTTGAACTCAGCAAGATTACCCATTAATACAGAATAGTGAAGGCAATGCAAAGAAAGAGCCAATCAAGAGGAAATAGTGGATACAAGCATTTTCTTCATCGAGCTGAATGGCTCCAAGATGAAAGAAGGCTGGAGCATTCTTGGGTGACACACAGAGGTCAAACTTTGGTACACTAGTTTGCTTTTATATCTTTAACATTCAGTGGAATAGGGGCAAGGTGTTGGGTAGGCATAAAGAATCAGAGAGTCTCAGAGAAAGTGTTCATGTTCAAAGGTTACTTAATGCCTGTGCTTCTTCAATTCAGAGCCCTCCTCTAAAGGAACAATACCATCTGCGCTAGGAGAACTGTAATGGTCAGCATTGAGGAAACTTGCAAAAAATGGCAAGAACTGCACAAACCAAAGTGCATGGTGGGATATTCCACACTAGGGAGACGTGAAAAGTGGAAAGTACTCGTGTCTTCTAACCTAGGGACTCACATAGAAAGTGGGGCAGAGATACTTCACACGTTATCGGAACGATAGATTTAGCAGTGCCCTGCATCTCTACCCACTGAGCATACACACTAACAGAAAGTATTATATCTCACAAACAATTATTAGCAGTAAAGCCAGCCGCACAGGATGATGTGCATCTAGATGAAAATAGGCAACAGGGCATGAGGGCTGGCTATCGAATGCCTTTAAACGTAGCCACGCAGGACCAACACACATCACTCATGAAACACTCTAACGCTCACCAAACGGTATTTGAGACAGTGAAACATCAATGAGAAGGTTTTAAGGCAATCCCTTAATACATTTCTTAGTAAGATGTCAGAGGATAGGAAGTTGTAGAAGACAGCAAAATGACAAAGCGTAAACTTGTATATGATGCAGCCCCAGTTCCCGAGGATGAGAAATCTATGTAGTAAAAATATGATTGGTTACAAAAAACAACAAGGGAAACATGAAGAGTTTAAAACACACACTGCAAAGTTAATCGTGCTCTGTGCTGGATAAGCAGCTGAGTAGCAGCAGGGAATTCCCAGTTCACACCCAAATCCCACGGAGGCTTTTCAATGTATACTAGTCTTACCAGTTAGTTCATTGTCAACAGGCTCAAAGCCAGGTGAATAACCCAAACCTGCCGACTTCAAAGAGCCCAGCATTAGAGAAGAACTGGCTTGCCACAGCCACAGGAAGCAGATGAAGTTACTGACACAGCATGCTTTTAATAAATCATTTTCATGTCCCTAGTTGGGACAGTGGCTGGAAAATGCAGAAGTTAATTTGGTTTGAGGCGATATAAGCACACACCTGTAGTTAAGCCTGGATTATGTGATGCAGAGCGTGGTTGTTTCTTTGTTTGCATGTGTGATGGCGGGGGTGGGGTGGGGTGGGTGGTTGAGGGAGTAGGGGTCTGCTCCTCGTGTTTTGCGCCCCTAAATGAGGCTACCCGTAGGACCTGTAATGGCAGAAATTCTCAAGAGAAAGGCGGGGTGAAACTGCCTGTAACAATTTCTGGAATTAGTTCTGATGTCAGCACCAGTATTTCTTGAACTGCTATCGTTAGATATTGTCTAGTGACTCTCCACTTTATAAGTGGGTTGGATTGCTTTTGTGCATTCTCTGTACTGGTTTGGCACTTTCTAACCTCTACTGGTTCTCTTTAACCTATAGTGGGCACATCCATATTACCCACTCAGCAGAAAGAAGCCCAGAGCATGCCTGCCCTTCCTCTGTCCCCTCTTAATCTCTTTTTTCTGTGCTTGTGTTTTACATTTCATAAGGGTGCTAGCATTTGTGTTCTGTTCACAGCTGGGGCTGTGGGTTTAAAAAAACAAAACAAATCATTCTTATGACATAGTAACCATTGTAATACCTGTTTTCTGCTGCGATTCCCCAGTCTTATGATCCCTTCAGCTGAGAACATGCAGATGGAATCCTTTCTGGCTTTCAACCATCTGCTTAAAATCATGCCCCATGTGGCGTTATATTTGAGCCACGCATTTCTGTCTAACTTTTCATTGTCCCTGAGATTTATGCTTGTCTTTCTTCTTAACGCCTTAAGATATGAAACTAATGTCTTCTTTATCCTATCTCTAGGATCTCCCAGGTTCTTGACATTGGTTGGGATATTGATACTATTTTTTTTCTTATTTTACATTCATTGGCGATTGGGACTGCATGTGTGTATGTGTGTGGGTCACATATATACAGTGCCTGCAGAAACCTTAATAAGGCATTAAGTTCCCCTAGAACTAGAGTTAGGGATGGTTCGTCAGCCATGTTGAGGCCTGTGCAATACATTAACTGTAAGTGTTCTCAATCCCAGAGCATCTCTCCACCCCCATATTGATGCTCTTCAAACATCGATGCTCTTAAAACAACCATAAAATGAAAAACTTCAGTTCCTCCAGACAAAATTTTATTCTAAATTACCTCACTTTACCCACTATGTTTAATATACTGGCTCTTGCAAAACTCAATCTGCAGGTATTATTGTGCTTGTCTTCATTTTTCTATTATTATTTTAACTGCTTTTCTTTTCTTTATTTCAGTCCTTAGATATGGACCAACCCATTACAACATGTACAGGCATCTGCAGGCACTCTACTGTCAATCAAGACAATTCTAAAACAGCTCCTGGCAAAAGGTTTTGGATGGGAGCAAGAGGGATGAAAATTTATATTGATATTTGCTTCCATAGTTAGCTATTGTGCAAAGAATCATGGGCAAAGCTCACTGACCTAACTGTGTGTGTGTGTGTGTGTGTGTGCATGTGTGTGTGTGTGTGTTTGTGTGTGTGTGTGTGTGTGAGAGAGAGAGAGAGAGAGAGAAAGAGAGAGAGAAGGAGAGAGAGTGTGTGTGCACGTGAATGTGTGTGAGCGTGAATATGTGTGAGCGTGGGTGTTAGTGTGCATGTGTGAGTGTGTATACGTGTGGGTAAGCATGTGTGTGTGAGCATGTGTATAAGTGTGAGTGTGAGCATGTGTGAATGTGTGAGTATGTGTGAGCATGTGTGAATGTGTGTTAGCATGTGTGAGCGTGTGTGTGTGCATTTGTGTGTGTGTGTGTGTGTGTGTGTGTGTGTGTGTGTGTGTGTCCAGTGGCCTAAGACTTCACTGTACTTGAGGATTGAGTGGGAACTTCCCACCCTCATCTGCCCAAACTCAATTCAGGAAACCTTAGCTAGAGGCCAGGAGTGAACACACAATTACTAAACCTGCAAGTCTTATGCCACTGGCACTGTGGTCACTCTAGAAACCCTGATTCAGTCAGACCAGGCGTTCTGATGTCAAGAAATTAAGGTTAGCTGAAAAGTCAAAGGATTTTCAAATGCCTACAATTGACATCATTGACAAAAAGGAACAGACTAGGTATATGACTGTAATTATATTGTATAAAATAGTTAGCTATATCTTACCATATATATGGTAATTTTATGGCGTTTAAAGTGGCTTAAGTATAATGGGCTGTATCTAAAGATCTATCAATTAATTAAATTGAAATGTGCATTGATCACCTAGTATATGACAGATTTTGTTTCTCAGAGCACAGCTTCATGACTAAAGCTTAAATGTTACCTACATTGTGGGAAATGTTTTTGCCAATATTCAGTATAAGTACAAATACCTTTCCATGGACATCCTAGAGAGGACTCAGGTTGGGAATGTACTACGAACATTGATCTGTTTCATTCCTTTTATTCATTAAGGATGTAATGGCATACACTCTCTGAAGCCTAAGCCTCATTGTGTGAGGGAAAGATCATAGCATAATATCTTATAGGAAGTAACCATTCTAGGTAATTTGTTAGAAAAATATTAGAGTTAGTCAATCATAAACACAGGTTTGAATGTTTTCTGCCTCATCAGATAGGTTTAGAATCCTTAGCCTTCCCTTCGTTTCTCAATGCCCTTCAGTATATGCAATCACAGATCTGGGCCCAAGGATCCCACAAGGAAGCTGGGACTCTTTGTGTGTCCTTATCTATGCCCATGCTTTGAAGGTGGCAGCAAAGGGCAGGGACGCCCACATTCATAGACACCACAGGTGATGCTGGTATAGCTCAGTCATCCAGTTCTAGAGCCAATAGACTCTACCAAAGCCATTAAACTAGGGCTAAATCTATACACTCAAGGGTCCCTCAGGCCCTGGATTCTCTTGCAGTATATGACCTGGGGATCCCCAATGTCTTGAAATTTTTACATTAAAAAGGGGACATTTAAGCTGGGCAGTGATGGTGCTCACGTGTAATCCCAGCACTCTGGGAGGCAGAGGCAGGCAGATTTCTGAGATCGAGGCCAGCCTGGTCTACAGAGTGAGCTCCAGGACAGCCAGGGTTATACAGAGAAACCCTGTCTCGAAAAAACAAAAACAAAACAAAACAAAAAAAAAAAAAAAAAAAAAAAAAACCAACCAAACAAACAAACAAACAAACAAAAAAAACCCAAAAAAACAAAAACCAAAAAACAACAACAAAAAAAAAAAAAAAAAAAAAAAACAAAGAAGGGGACATTTTGTCTTCAGATCTCGGCTGCAGCTCTCAGTTATGACATGGTCACTAAACAAGAGTCTCTCCTCCACCTAGCTTGTTATAACCTGAACGTCAGATGCATTTGACCAAAGCAATGTGCAATGTGGGGTTACCTCACAGTATGTGAGCCTGGCTGGGCCTGTAATCATCAAGTGCTTGTGGCCAAGCTACCTTGGCCCCTCTGAGCCTCAATGTCCTCACTGTAGGCTGAGGCTGAGAACAGTCCATGCCCCTCAGTGTTACCATGGAGATGAGGATGACATGTGTTCCTCTGCCTCTTCCTCAGAGGGCTGAGGGCTGTCATTTGAACACTCCATCCAACAAGAACATCCTATGAATGGTTACGGTGACCAATTGGTTCCTGAGAGGTTGATCTAATAAGAATTCTTCAATAAATCCCCCCATCCTCCTCCTTCCTCCCTCTACATTCCCTTCTTTTCTTGAGCCTTAGTCCCACTATGTAGCCAGGATAGCCTAGAACTCACAATTCCCTTCAGCCTTCTAAGTGCCAGAATCACAGGCGTGTGCTACCATACCTAACTTGATATTTTTTTCTCCCCACATCAGGTAAGCAACATTTTCAATTTTCCTTTTTAATAATAACAAATAGTTGTTTTTAGACATCTTGATGATTCTTCCTAAAAATTGGTTTACTCTATTTCTGGCCTATTTGGACAGCCTAATGGAAATAAGATTCTTAATTTCTTATCTTTGAGCATTTTCAGGTGACTACCTTCTTTATTTTGTTTATGAACAACTGAACCAAGATTTCTAAAACCTTTCTGAAAAGCCTTTTCTATTATTATTGTTATTGACTTACTGTTTTTGTGTTTAAGGAACCCTCTGCTGTCCAGAACCAGCACAAGATGCTGTCGAGGTCGGCGTCCATGTTGGCGTCCTGCAGCGAACTCGCATTTGCAGCCACAGGAAATGGATTCGCAGGTGCAGCGTGGCTTTTGCCTGCAGAACAGGACACCAGAAGCAGGTCACTGTGTGCACTGTAGAGTGAGACAGGGGAGGCAGCAGCGACGTCACAGGTTAAAGTTCAAGGGGGGCGGCCATTGTGAGGACAAACACACCAGATGTTGGGGATGTCTACATGGCACGGGTGAGCTTGAGCCGGTGAGTACTGAGTTCACAATCCAGAGACTGTGCTGTGCAGAGATGTGGATGCTCACGGATATTGTTGAGACATTTCAGAAATTTGAGACGCACAAACTGTGTGCTCTGTTTGTGCACAGTGACTTTTCACAGGAGGACAAAGTCAAATACTATCTTTTTACTGCCGTTCCCTCTACCAGGGAAATAATGAAATAATGAATGGAAAATTTTTCTAAAGCAAAAAAGGTGCCTGTTAATGTACAAGAAACATCAAAAATACCAAACAATGGGGAAAAAGTCCCTTTGCTACGTAATAATCACAACACTAAACATATAAAATAAATATAAAAAAAGCTACAGCCAAAAAACATTGTAAACAAAAGAACGAGTAATGTATGAAATCAGAACTATTAGATTCATATCTGTCTTCTATTTTTTAAGGCATTAATTCATTACTTATACAATGTTCTCCCTGCATGTATTCCTGCAGGCCAGAAGAGTGCACCAGACCCCATTCCATATAGTTATGAGCCACCATGTGGTTGCTAAGAATTAAACTAATGGCCTGTGTAAGAACAACCAGAGTTGTTCACCTTTGAGACATCTCTCCAGTCCTAACCTTGCCTTCTTAATGTATATTATAAAAGACAAAAAGGTGTGGACACAGGTGATGCATAGTCACAGAAACCACCCATGCTGCTACAAAAAAGCAACTGGTCCAGATGTTTTGGACAGAATTACAATCAGCCATAATACCGAAATTAGTCAGAGATCATGGCCTGAACTATGAAGTAAATAGCACCACTAGAAACCTCACAGGAAGTCACATATGGCTGATGCTTCTGATCCAACCCCATAGAGGATCCACCACCCCAGTGCATACAGCTCAGCCGCATGTTCCTCCCCATTGTGGGCAGATATTGTGTACTCACCATGTCTTGATTTCAGCATTTCCCTGAGGTCCCCTCACAACACACAACAGCCGAGCTCAGAGCAGGACACAGAGAAGCATTCAAGCTGCACACCCACAAGGAAAACCTCAGAAGGAGAAGGTGAGGGCGAGAGTGAAGAAGATCAATCAGCATAAATATCTAGAAAACATTTCCAATAAAATCCTAAATGAAAATGTCCTAAACTAAAGAAGGTGCCTGTGTAAGAATAGCCAGAGTTATTATAAATATATAGCCAGAGTTAATGTAAAAGCATGCAAAATACCAAAGAGATTGGGGAAAAGTCCCTTTACTGCACAGTAATTGAAACACTAAGCATCTAAAGTAAAGCAATTAAAAAAACTACTACAGAAATTAACAAAATTAAAAAACAAACAAACAAACAAACAAAAAATCAAGTTACCCTGGGACCTAGCCCCGCCCATCCCACAGCCTTTGACCCCAGCCAGCTGCAACTTGATCATTAATGTTCCTTGGGAAAGTGCCAGCCCAGAACTCTGTAAACTCTACCAGGTCTTTGTCTTTTCTCAGCCCAGCCTGTGTCTTTAAGGAACAGGATTCAGTTTACTGGCCTGTGAATTCCCTTCCTGTTTCACCAGCTCACAGCCAGAAGCCAGGACCCGGCGCACAGCCCAGCGATCCATGGTGGCCAGGCTCGGCTTCTGTTCCCGCAGGAGGGTCATGCCAGGAGGCCACTGTCCCCGCCTGGAGGAGCACAGAGAGTGTTTGCACTCCGCCCCACTGTAAACTTTCCAGAGCTAGAAGTCTGTGCCTTTCCCAGCCACTGTCCCTTCCTGGAGAAGCACAGAGAGGGTTTGCACTCTGTCCCCCTGCAAATTTTCCAGAGCAGAGCGGGAAGCTTGCGCCTTGCCCATCCACTGTCCCCGCCTGGGGGAGCACAGAGAGGGTTTGCACTCTGTCCTGCTGCAAACTTTCCAGAGCGGGAAGCCCGCGTCTTGGCCATCCACCGTCCCTGCCCAGAGCACAGAGACGGTTTGCACTCCGCCCCACTGTAAACTTTACAGAGCGGGAAGCCCGTGTCTTGCCTGGCCTCTCCAAACTCACAGACTGCTTCTGTGGAGACAACAGGTGGATAGCCCAGAGTTACTCCAGAGCTCACAGACACCTGCAGCATGGAGCACTATCTTCATCTGGAAGCGCACATGAATCCAGTCCCCTTCCACAATTCCAGACCAAGCTGCTCAGAGCCCAGGAAGCTCAGCAATCACAGCAGTCGCTAAATGCGCGCGCTCACCTCTTCCCACCTCTGCCAGAACTCCGACGAACGCGCACATTCAAACTCCCAGCCCACTTTCATTCATAAAAATTAGACAGGAAATGACAACATTCCAGGAGGCTGGATGCAGGGCGGGCGCTGCAGTGACGTCAGGGGTGGTGCCAGCGGTTGCCAGGTGACAGACAGGTACGCCAACATGGCGCCCGCCAGGGGCTGAGGTGCATGGTCATGGACCAGGGGCAAGGCTCGGGTTACGTCAGGGGGCGCGGCCAGCGGTTGCTGGGTGACAGACAGGGAATCCAACATGGCTCCTGCCCGGGGCTGAAATAGATGGGCGAGGGGCGGGGTTGGCGTGACATCAGGGGCAGGGCCAGCAGTCTCTGAGTGACTGATAGTGATGCCAATGTGACAATTTCACTGAATTTGAAGAAATATATAAATATGTGTATTAAAATTGAAGAATTTGATGTAAAATAATACACATGAAAGTGTACACATAGATAATACATCAAAACTGACTGACTAACCATGTTAAAAAATTCTAATCAAATTGTTGGCTTTCATGGAAAATACTTCTTATAAAATTGAAGAAATATACAGAAAATTTATTTAAAATTAAGATTTGGCATTGAAAACAAATACACATAAAAAGTTGACAAAGAAAACTAAATGTGTAGGCACACTCAATTTTTGGAAAAAAATTGAAAAATAAGTGTTAAAATTGAAGAATCTGTTGGAAAATAATAATGGTAAAAGATAAATCATCTTTACTAAATGAAGCACTTACAAACATTTTCTTATTAAATTAATGATTTTCATGGAAAATATTTCTGATAAAATTGAAGCAGTGTATAGAAAAGTAGTTTTAAATTAAAGATTTTTCATGGGAAATTATTCAGATAATATTGTGTACAGAAAAACATCTCTAAATAATTAAACAAATAAATAGAAATATATTCTGATAAAATTAAAGTTTCTCTTAACTAATATTCAAGTAATATTGAAGAAATATATATAGATATGTGCTAAAATTGAAGAATTAGTTGGAAAATAATAATAGTAAAACAGTAAACATAGAAAATATACCTAGAACATTGTCAAGAGAGAGAGAGAGCTCAGCATTGAAAAACTCTTGCTGGTCTTCCATATAATGGTGGACAATTTCTCGCAAAGACTTGGGGACCAACAACAACTCATAACTTCAAGATCAGGAGTTCTGAGGCCATCTTCTGACAACAGTAAACATGAAGCACACATGATATTCATGCACACAGGCAAAATATTTCTATTCATTCAAACATTTCAGAACAAACACAAGACCGAGACTGAATGTCATACATATGAAACCCAATGATCCTGAAACCTCAGATAATATTGATGTCATAAACATATGCCATCCTGAGAAATAGAATATAGTTTATATATTTGGCCAAATTTCAATATTAAGGATATGGATGAAAAACAGCACAAATATATTCTTATATTACAAATACAAGACACGTGTCTTTTTTTGGTTTCTCTACCTACTTTAAGGACAGATAAAGCTTCACAGAGAAATTTGGTTTGGAAAAGAAAATCAAAAATAAAATAAATTGAAAAATATAAAGCCACAAGTCTTTTACAATAGTTTATTATTGACTAGCAAATGTATCTATTGTATTTTATATGATTTAAGGAAAGAGATTGTAGTGAATGTATGGGAGCATGAGAAGAAAGCTGAAAGGTCAGTTTCAACCACAAAACAGTAGACACCAAGAATACGATGTTTCCCCTCTAAAAGAAATGCAGGAGTAAATATGGAGTAGCGACTGAGGAAAGAGCCAATGAAAGTTTCCCAACATGAGTGCCATCCTATGGACAAACTCCAATTCATGACATTACTAATAATACTGTGTTATGCTCCCACAAGGAAGTCTTGAGTCCATGGAGAGGCTCCACAAAGTCTGACTGAAAAAAGCTGCAGAGATCCAGAGTCAAACCTTGCATGGACTTTGGGGACTCTTATGGAAGAGTTGGTGGGGAGATTGAAATCCCTGAAGAGGATAGATACTCCATAGGAAGAACAACAGACTCAACTAACAAGGACCCTTGTGGACACTCAGAGACTGAGCCACAAACCAGATACAATACACAGGCTGGACTAAGGCCCTTGGCACATTAGAAGCAGATACTCAGCTCACTCTTCATGAAGGTAATTCAACAACTGAAGCAGCTTTCCCTATAGCTGCCAGGGGACTACCTTTGGACTCTGTTCTCCTAACTGGGCTGCCACATCTGGACTCAGTGGGGGAGGATGCATTTAACTCATAAGAGACTAGATGTACCATTTTGGGGGGATACATGGGGGCCAAAAAACTTCTCAAAAAGAAACAAAGGAGACTCTGTGATAGCAAGGGATCTATAATAGTGACAGTGTTCAGGGTGATAATGAATGTATAAATTATTGGAGAAACAAAAATAAAAGAGAAAAATAAAAATAAAAAGTTTCAGTCTATAAACACTATCCTCTTCTCTAAAAGCTTTCTGGAAAGGCTCCTCCTACATGATCTTCCACAAGCACCACAAAGAGAATCACACAGGAAAGATAAGTGGCCCAAAACATCATCATATCTAGAAAGTTTTGATTCAATCAACTGCATCCTGAAACTTGACATGAAAATCTCATGCTAATCCTGTGATGAAAATGCATTCAGTCTACAGTGATCCCAATAGTTTGTAGGAGCTCCTTCACTGTTCAGATGTCTAAAGTCTCTTTTGACACTCAAGGCCAAATCTTGAGAGTCACATCTTGTAATGTCAGACTACAAGTTATATCTTTCTAACTTACAATGGCACAGAATACTCCATTCCAATATATAGGTATGTGCACATAGGTAGAGAGAATATTAGTCCAGGCAAGAAACAGAGTGGGGTAAACATCAAATCCTATTGCTTTGTCTGAGACACATTGGACCTCTCTTTTAAAGGCTTAGGTGGCCCTATTCCTGTAACTTCTCATACATTTCTCAGTTCGGGTACTTCCTCTCCCTGTATGCATCTCTCCATAGGAGATTTTTCAATGCCTCGGGCATCTAACCAAGTTGTGGTCACAAAATGCTACTCAAGCATCATTCTCATAACTTCACTGCAATGAACTCTCACAGAGGCTTCCCTGGGGCTCTGACTCTGCCAAAAGACTGACTCAAGCCAAACTGAAACCATAGAGGAAGAAACCATGACCTTAAATTATTAATCTATCAATTTTCAGAAGCAGCACTGTATTAATGATCCTCCTAAGTTTGGCTTCTTAGTTGATGGACTCTGCCTCACTTGGATCATAGTTGCAGCAGGTTTCATTCATAGTTCCTTTTTGGAACTAGGAAACACTTTGCCTACTCCTTCCGTTAATTTATGATCCATCAGGAGGAAGTGTTATACTTAGTGTACACTTAGGACATCTACCCACTAGAGCATGTGCTTCCCTAAGTTCATATCTGTTTTATTTTTAACAGCTAGAAACCGAAAAATATCAAGATGTCCCTCAACCAAAATTTGTATACAGAATCGGTGGATCCCTTACAAAATGGAATAATATTTAGTCTATAAAAACAAGGACATTAGGAATTTTCCAGGCAAATGAAGACGTCTAGATACTATCATCCAGTGTTAGGTGTCCCATAACCAAAAGGACATAGATGTATGTACTCACTTACAAATGGATAATAACCATACGGTAGAGGATATCCACACTACATTTCTTGGCCATGAAGAAACTAAACAAGAAGGAAGGCAAAGGAGCTGTATAGATAGCTCAGCTGCTAAGAGCACTAACTGCTCTCATGAAGGTCCTGAGTTCAAATCCCAGCAAGCACATGGTGGCTCACCACCTCCCATAAGTAAATTTGAAACCCTCTTCTGCTGTGTCTGAAGACACCTACAGTGTGCTTATATATAATAAATAAATATATCTTTAAAAAGAACAAGGAAGGCTAAAATGACCATGGCTGAATCTCACTCAGAAGTGAAAATAAACCAGTCATAGAAGGTAGATGAATGACAGACAACTGGAAGGGCAAGTACTTAAGAAAGGGGAAGAGAGGTAAGGAGCAGGTGTGGTGAGAGAAAAGAAAGGGTCAGAGGGTGAGGAAAATGAATTGAATTCTGCAGCTGTCAGGGAAATAGTTGCAGGCACCTTTAGGATGTGCT
Organism: Apodemus sylvaticus; assembly: GCF_947179515.1. NCBI lineage: Eukaryota > Metazoa > Chordata > Mammalia > Rodentia > Muridae > Apodemus > Apodemus sylvaticus. Next base: position 146,943,608 of record NC_067477.1, read on the forward strand.
ACAGACCAGGAATGGGAGGAAAACCAGGAGTCTATGGTTGTGATCTTAGCTGAGATGCATAGCAGTGAGATATGGACCCTGAGGAGGCCAAATCCTGCAGCCACACAGTACCCCCTGTGGAGAGTTAAGGACACAAACAGAACCAACAACATTTCCACCCAAAATTTATACTGTCTAAAAGAAATGCAGGCAAAAAGATGGAACAGAGAATGAGGGAATGGCCAAATTATACCAGGCCCAACTGGTGACACATCCCGTGGGCAAGCACCAATCCCTGATATTACTGAGGATATACTTTGTTATACTTCCAGAGAGTAGCTTAGCATATGTCCTCTGATAGTCTCCATCCAGCATGTAACTGAAGCAGATGCAGACACCCACATTCTAACATAGGACAGAGTTCACGGTGTTTTTTGAAGCATTGGGGAAAGGACTGAGGGATCTGAAGGAACAGGAAGTTCATAAGAAGACCCACAGTCTCAACTAACATGGACACTACAAGACTCTCAGAGACTGAGTCACCATCTAAAGAGACTGTTCAGGATGGTCTGAGTCCCCTACCATATATGTACTATGTGAGCTACTTAGTCTTCATGTGCTTCCCCCAACAAATGGAGTGGGAGATTTTTTTTATGCTGTGGGCTGTCTGTCAAAACTGTTCCCCTACCTTGACTTCCTATCTTTATCTCAGTAAGAGACATATGCCTAAACATGCAGAGACTTGAAGTGCCATGTTTGATGGATACTCCAGTGGTTTCCAAGCTCCTTGGACAGATAGTAGGAGTTACGAATGAAGGGCTCTGTAAGGTGGAAAGGAAACATGGGAGAACGTGGATTTTAAATTAAATAAATAAGTGATAAATAAGTGGGGAAAATGAACAAATACATATAAAGAGAACAAAAATATAGAAGGAAGATCAGTATTTTTAAATTTTACTCCACTCAATAATTCAGGGTGTAAGCAAAGGAGAAGAGTTTTTTTTTTTTTGCCAAAATTTCACAGAATCAGCCTCTCACTAAATTTTACACTGTCTATTTTCCTCTGAAATGCAATTATTACAATTTCCTCTGTCTGTGTTCTGTCAACACTCCTAAGTCCTATGAGAACAACTGTTTAAGATCCATGAACAGCTTTCTAGAAATTTTGCCATCTCAATTTCTGATAATCTAAACATTCCTTCAAAAGAGAACACAGATTCTGTGTAGTAGCAAAATCCCATGTTGATAATTCTTTTGTGCATTTTCTCTTTATCTGGTTGTTGCTCTAAGTTGTTACTCTGCTGCTGAGATGGAATCCTCTGAGCAAAAACATCTCAAGTAATAATCATTTGCTGTGAATGATTCTTCAGACATGTCACAGTTCATCGCTATGAAAACTTAGAGTAGAAACTGAAGCTACAAACTGAAGGTAAAAGCATGGGCAACATTGTCTCCTGGCTTGCTCTCCTGCTTGGTCAGTGTCCCATGCTCAGGTAGCTCTCTCATCCAGCCCAGGCCCATTTGCTTATGAATATTGTCACCCTCAGTGGAAGAGCCTTCCCACAACAATCTTGAACACTATATCACACAGACATAGCAACCAGCCATTCTGATGAGAGCACACCTTCAACAGAGTATCCTTCAAATAACTGTAGCTCTGAAATGTTGAAATGTTGACTGATTCACTTCATTCCTTATTATTACTCATTGTGGTTTGCTAAGATTATCTCTTACTGCCCATCTCCTCTCTTAGCTTTCAAAATTAGCTAGCATTCCGTCTTGAATATAAATACCAAACAGGTCAGCAAAAGGGCATCACTCAATCAACACTCTCTGAAAATCTAGATAGCAAACAATAACCCAGGAATAAACACTAAGCCAAACAAGACAAACTGAGAAACCTCTACTTAGAACTATACTCACCACAAACACTGATGCCTAGACACCAGCATAGAAAGATAAGGAATATCATCCAGGAAAATAAGTCACTACTTAGGACATGTTAGACAAGTAGATAGAAGAAGAAGAGGAGTAGGAGAAGGACGAAGAGGAGGAGGAGGAGGAAGAGGACGAGGAGGAAAAGGAGGAAGAGGAGGAGGAAGAAGAAGAAGAACAAGACGATCAATCCGCATAAAGGTCTAGAATATATTTCAAAGGAAACCATAAATGAAAACTTTCACAAACTAAAGAAGGTGTAAATTTGGTTTTGTCATGGAATGTCTTGCTTTCTCCATCTATTGTGATTGAAACTGGGGAAGACCCTTGAGGACATCGGTACAGGGGGAAAGTTCCTGAACAGAACACCAATAGCTTATGCTCTAAGATCAAGAATTGACAAATGGGACATCAAAAAATTACAAAGTTTCTGTAAGGAAAGGACACCAAAAAAAGGACAAATCGGTAACCAACAAATTGGGAAAAGATCTTCACCAACCTTACATCAAATAGAGGGCTAATATCCAATATATATAAAGAACTCAAGAAGTTAGACTCCAGAAAACCAAATAACCCTATTAAAAAAAAAGGAGTACAGAGTTAAACAAAGAATTTTCACCTGAAGAAGTTCGGATGGCGGAGAAGCATCTTAAAAAATGCTAAATTTCATTAGTCATTAGGGAAATGCAAATCAAAACAACCCTGAGATTTCACATTACACCAATCAGAATGGCTAAGATTAAAAATTCAGGAGACAGCAGATGTTGGCGAGGATGTGGAGAAAGAGGAACACTCCTACACTGCTGGTCGGGTTGCAAATTGGTTCAACCACTCTGGAAATCAGTCTGGCGGTTCTTCCGAAACCTGGACACCTCATTTCCAGAAGATAATGCTATACCACTCCTGGACATATACCCAGAAGATCCCAAAGCATGTAATAAGGATACATGTTCATAGCAGACCGATTTATAATTGCCAAAAGATGGAAAGAACCCAGGTATCCCTCAACAGAAGAGTGGATGCAAAAAATGTGGTATATCTACACAATGGCGTACTATTCAGCCATTAGAAACAATGAATTCATGAAATTCTTAGGCAAATGGATGGAGATGGAGAACATTATACTGAGTGAGGTAACCCAGACTCAAAAGGTGAATCATGGTATGCACTCACTAATAAGTGGATATTAACCTAGAAAATTGAAATACCCAAAACATAATCCACACATCAAATGATGTACAAGAAGAACGGAGGAGTGGCCCCTTGTTCTGGAAAGACTCAGTGAAGCAGTATAGGGCAAAACCAGAACAGGGAAGTGGGAAGGGTTAGGTGGGAAAACAGGGGTGGGGGAGGGGGCTGATGGGACTTTGGGGAAGTGGGGGTCTAGAAAATGGGAAATCATTTGAAATGTAAATAAAAAATATATCGAATTAAAAAAAATAAAGAAGGTGCGTGTTAGTGAACAACAAGGATCAAAAATACAAAACAGATAGGGAAAGAGTCCCTTTGCCACATAATACTCAACACACTACACATATGTATTAAAGAAATATAAAAAAAAACTACAGCAGAAAAATATTAAATAAACTAAACAAAAAGTTGTAATGTATGAAATCAGAACTATTAGATTCAAAACTGCCTTCTTTTTTTAAGGAATCAATTAATTACTTATACAATGTTTTCCCTGCAGGTATTCCTACAGACCAGAAGAGGGCACCAGATCACATTACATATAGATGTGAGCCACCATGTGATTGCTAAGAATTGAACTCTCATGACCTGTGTAATAACAGCCAGAGTTCTTAACCTGTGAGCTGTCTGTCAAGGCCTATTCCTGCCATATTAATGTATATTATAAAAGACACACAGATCTGGGCACAGGCGCTGCATAGTCCCAGAAACCACCCATGCACCTACAACAAAGCAACTGGTCCAGATGTTTTGGACAGAATTAAAATCAGCAGTGATACTGAAGTTATTAAGAGGTCATTGTCTGAACTAACAAGTAAGAAGCACATCTAGAAACCTCACATGTAGTCACATCTCGCTGATGTTTCCCATCCAACTCCATAGAGGACCCACCAACGCAGTGCATACAGCTCAGCAGTGTGCTCCTCCCGATTGTGGGCAGATATCCTGTGCTCATGAGGTCTTGATTTCAGAGCTTCCCTGAGGTCCCCTCACAGCACCCAACAGTAGAGCTCAAAGCAGGATGCGGAGAACAGTTCAAGCTGCACAGCCACAGTGAAGACACAGAAAGCCTCCCAGAAGATCTCACCTCTTTGTCTGACTCTGTCAGCAGACTTGATTGGCCAGGGAGTCTTACCCCTCCTCAGGTTAAAGTGTGCTTCTGGTCTAGGCCTGCCCTTTTCCAGATTTCAGGAGTGGATTGCACTCCATTAGCAATTGAAAGAAGATTCCAAGACATATCTTACCCTACCCAGTCCTGTGGTAGGACACACCATTCCAGCTCTGGCCAGTTAGCTGCCTGTTCTTTCCCTCTGTGAACCAAGATGTTACCAGGACCTGACTTCTGACATTGCATGAGCTTTTCTCAAAGCAGTTGTCTTCTTCCCATATTCAAGAAGAATAGCTGGCAATGACTATTACTCAATATGCAATGGTGGTATCTCTCTGACCGACTAATGGATGACCCAATGCTTGACCCAGGGTATTAACATTAAAGATGGAGTTGTAATGACAAGAGTTTTACCCAGGCAGTGGTGGTACATGCCTATAATCCTAGCTCTTGACAAGCAGAGGCAGGTGAATTTCTGAGTTCCAAGCCATCCTGGTATACAGAGTGACATCCAGGAAAGCAAGGGCCATACAGAGAAAACCTGTCTCTAAAAAAAAACCAAGAAATAAGAAAGAAACAAAAAACAATTGAAGAGTTTTGTTTATGGCTAAAAGCTGAGATCAGGAAAACTGAAGCTTCCTTCAACAGAGGATAGGTAGCCAACAACCACAGGAGAAAAGCAAGAAACATAAGGGGATCTCTTTTGAGCACTATTACTAGTCAGCACATTTTCATCCATGGCCAAGGAAAGAAAGAACACAGTTGGATTAGAACAGATTTTAGAGATAAGCCTATATCAGATCATAGAGAAAGTGAGTCTTTCTATGTATATAAAAAGGGTCGTTAATAGAATGTCCCAATAAAGTCTGTAAGCGAAGGAAAGCTAGAAATATCAGATCTTTTTTATTTCATGTTGCAGGATATTACAGCTGATCTTCAGTATATACCAGAATACTTAAGAAATAAGTACTTCCAATGTGAGTTTTAAAATAAAATAATAAAACAAATCACCTTTGTTTTGTAAAATAAAGTAGTACAAATAGAAAAAAAAACAAAAATGGCTTTTCTACATGTAAGTTGCAAAAAGCATTTACAGTCTAGATCAAAGGTGGATCTCAACATCTCAAAAGATCAAGATTAAGAAAGGGCTTTTACTCCCAAAGGTATAATTAAGAAATATTCCCCACACTAAACAGGGTTAGAGTAAGGGTTAGGGGATTAGAGTTTTATGGCAAGAATCAGGACAAGGGTTGTTAGGGTTGAGATGCTTAGGAAATTAAGGAGTTAATATAGGATTAGAGATTTAGGATAAGTCCCAGGATTAGGCTCAGGTTTAGGGTTAATGTGGCCATCATTATTCTTGATGGTTTCACTGAATCAATAGAATCCCTATTACACAAAGAATGTGATTTTCTTTTCAGTTTTCACTATTTCCCTCACCCTGCCCCCTCCAATGAAAGGAATGCTCTCCCAGTAACACACAAAAAAGCCTACATACACTTAGCCCAGGTGATGATACTGGCTCACTTCCATGACAGACCCTAAGTGGCAAGCTGGTATTGTTGCCTATATACAACTTTATACTTACCTAAGGAGGCAACAATTGTAAATTATCAGCTCAGTTCAGTTGTCCTTCCACAGAGACCTCCCAATTATATTCCTAGATAATCTGAAGTAATAACCATGTTGGTGAGCACAATATGCACACACTCAGGTATGGTTGCCCATCACTGTGGTGGCAATTATCTCCTGTCTGACCAGGTGCTATGGATTAATGTAGCTGAATGCATTTCCTTACCTTGCGATGAATTTAATCCCCACAGAGGCAGGAACAAGAAAAAAAAATTGGTTCCTAGCACAGTGGTTAGAGGTGGGGCCTTTGGGTGATAGAAGTTGCATAAATACTGGTGTTTATAGAGGGAAACGTATCAGAAAACACACACATACAATACTCGAAATTCTCTATCTCCCCTAGGCTCTTGCCATATGGTACTTACACCACATTGAAAATCAGCCAAGAAGGCAAATATGCATACAGTCACTTAACTTTGGGCCATGAGTGTAAACCAAATTAAGTCTTAATCTTTATAAAGTAACCAAACCTCAAGCAGTTTGTTACAGTGACAGGAAATGAACTAATATGACAGAGGAAGAAAAGAGGCACATCTGTGAAGAACGAGATAACCAAACAGAGCTGATGGAGGTGTCCATTTGAGAGGCTTCTGATGTCATGTTGCTAATCACCCCAAGTATACATTTACTGTCTGAAATTGTGGAATAAAATATCCTATCACCTAAGAGGAAGGGAAAAGTGCTTTCTGCTTCTGTGTACACGGAGGTCAGTGCATGGGAGTTTGTAAGATAAAAGGCTGGTACACTGACAGGAAAGGCTACCGAGCTTGTCATAATTCTAAGTCAGGGTCCTCTACAGTTTGGACACAAGGAGACAGACAACTGTGTAGGGGTCCCTAGCACACAGAAGAGTTGATTTACCCCAGATCCCAAACTGTATAACTTATCCAGAAAAGGAGGAGAGACTTTATCTCGATCTCAATGTAAAACCCAAGTAGGAGGCTATCAACATCAACCCCTGGCCCCAAAATACACACTACACACACACACACCATATACATATATACACACAGCATGCGTAAACACACACACACACAGAAGCTGAAGCAGCAGTGCTACCCCCTGGCTGTTCCTGTGGCGTGACCTCCTGTTTCAGGTCAGGTATGGACACTCACCTAGCGTGTCCTTGAGATTCTTCACCAGGGAGCCCTTCTTCAGGCTGTTCTTACGCTCCACGTAGTTGGAAGGCACATAGCCTGTCCTGTTGGCTGCATTTCTCACCCGCCACCAAGTCTTGGAGTCATCCAGCAGCCACAACCGGTCATTCTTCTTGATGTCGAGCTCCTGGTCCTGCTGGGCAGTATAGTCCCACTTGGCTATGACAATGACTTCTTCTGTCATCTTTCATGGAGTCCTTCTGCCAGCAAAACATTTGAAGATGCTCATTAGCTACCTGAACACCTCTCCTCTGACAGATTTGAAAAATTGTCAATGACAGCTCCTATTGCCACCAGTTTCCTTCCAGCCTCTTGAAACACTTGCCCTTAAAATGACCTACGTGTAAGCTCTAATGCTGCTGAGAAACAACATCTTGTAATCAAAGCCTGCAGCCCCTCTCAGTGCACTAAACACACTGCACAATTTATGGAAGCTAGATGTAAACTTGGGAGTGGGGGGAACATTCAAAATAACAATCTCATAACTAGAGGGATCTTTTGACAAGTGACACCATCCCCTTATAGCTGACAAGTTTACACTACTATTCTCAGCATATGCTGAGGATTTTGAAGATATTTAATAAATATAACATACCCAAACTACTCCCATAAGCTCAAATTCAATTAGTGTACTACTAATGCACAGTGGTATCCTGAGTTGGACCGTAAACTATACAAAGGAAATTTGTGACGACACTGTTGAAATGTAAACAAAGCCTAGGCAACAGCAATGTGCCCTGTCAATTAGTTCTGACAATTCAATGTAATATGACAACACTGGAGAAATTAGCTAAGGGCTAATTTTCTGCACAAATAACTACAGCTTTCCTATAAATATAAAATTACTGTTGAAAACAAAGCAATACTTAGATATTTACCACATCATTCATAATTCCCCAAACTGGAAAATAAACAAAGATATTCTTCAGTAGGTGAACTGATAAACCAACTGTGTACCTGACAGTGGAATATTTAAGTGTTAGGGACAGAGTAGGAGGAAATGAAGATGCTTCCTATGATTGAAGGCAGACAGCAAGGCTACAAAGGCTAGGCATGTGGATTTGGACATGGGGGTCTCCTGGGAGCAACCTTTACTGACATCCTGCAGCCCTGTTCTCTGTAGCTTTTGTGCCCATCACTGGGTCACACTGGGTCACTCAGTGTTAGCAAGAATCATCCGCCCTGACACCTGCCCAGGCTCCAGGAATCCCACCATGCTGCACGTGATGGCTGGCCGCCTGGCCTCCTCCAGCGAGAACCCTGTTAGGTGGGCTCACCCAGGATCCTCTACAGCATGGTCCTCCTCTCCTCTGGCTGTGAACTCCCGCTTATCCTCACATGGGGAGCTGAACTCTGTCTTCCTGATTGTAGAATTCTGTTGTAGGACCAGTCTGCCTTGCTGTCTCCTAACTAGCTCTTGAATAGCAATTTCATTATATGACATGCTAAGAAAGGCAAAGATCTATGGAGACACAGGACCAGTGGACAGAGAGGAGGGGGAGAAGCACGCAATGCAGAGAGATGGTGAGCACGTGTAATTGCAAATATATATCAAGACGTGTTGTGTAGACCAAAATACATAATAAAACTACTCCAAAATACAGCTTATTAAAACAAATGGCACAAATCTGATGAAGTCAATCTGGGACGTACTAGATAGGAAAGAACACAAAACACACAGGTTCACCTATTTCAGCAACTGTACCCTTCTCAGGTACAAAATGCACAAGTGTTCTTGAAGTGCAAAAATCATACCCAGCCCCTCTACTGACTGGATATGCCCCTCAGTTATAAAAGGAGTGATGACAAGATACTTGACCCAAACTCCTCTTGACAGAGTTCTTATGATCTTACTTCATGAGTTCAGAGTCACAGGAAACCCATGCATCTGACCCATGGAGGCACGAATATGACATGTTCTACTGTATTTGGGCACATAAATAAAGAATAATACATGTCTTCTCACTTATGAGTTACCACATTAGATAAAAATCATTTGGGAAAAAGAATATGCTTGTAAATTGTACACATAATGCACATAATATCCACGAAGGTAGAGTTTACACAAAGGTCTTCTCAAAGCCAGAGACGAAAGCTAACTGCCATCAGAAGGCCACAGCTTGTAGCTCAGACACCTGATTTCTCTACCAGATTAGACCCAAAAAGCAACGAGATAGGCATCTCTTTTAAAGTCAGGGAGAGGAACAAAAGTAGTAATAAAAATGAGGTTCAGAGGGGATTCCATTTAAATTCCATGCCTGCTGCCGAGTTATATAATTTCCAAAATGAATTTAAATAGGATCAGATCATCATTTAAATCAGTTGATATCCAGCCAACCAAAGCTCTCTACTGAATTTCCTTCTGCATCAACAACAGTTATGAGAGGACTTGGATGCATTTATTTCAGTGCACGCTGAAAGCATAAGGCTTACAAAAACACAGCTTCCTGCTAAGCCACAGAGCAGGGTGTTGGAGAGGCCACAGTGTGCAGCTAAGGGATGCAGCAGGCACCAAGTGCATCTGGCCAAGAAAAAGCCACATGCACTGCAGGTAGCCAGACTGGGGGCAGAGGAACCAGATACCCCAGATGCAGGATATGGAGGTGCAAGACTTGGTGTTTTTCTGGCTAGGAATCAGTCTTGTTTTAGTGGGATCTTTCCTTGTTATGCCCTAAGATTTGCCTCAGGTCTTGGAAAAGACTTTGGACTTCTAACACTCTTGAGATAAAGAGTAAGAAATCTTTCAAAGTTATAATGAATGCAATTTGCATTAAGAGGTGGCCACAACCCTCTGGTGACCAGGGGTAAAATGTTACAGTTCAAGTGCTGTGTTTGGGTGTCTTGTGGTGTTTGTCAACCTGACTGGAATAAAAAAACCCTCAGGGCATTAATGAGACACAAGAATGTAGTGGGTATATTTACGCGGGTGCTTCCAGAGAGGTTTAGTTGAGGAACAATTTATCTTAAATATGGGTAGCACCACTCTATGGGCTAGCATCCTGGACTAAATACAGAGAAAAAAAGGAGTAAGGTAGCTAAACCCCAGTATTCCCCTTCTTCCTTCCTGGTCTGGCCATAAACCAAGTTGCTTCCAGTGCCCTTCCTTCCCTGCCATGGTGAACCACCTTCTTCTGAACTACAAGGTCAAACAAATCCTTTCTTCCTATATGGGCGTTGGCACTGCTTGGGAGCACGTCCTCTACCAATCATATCAGAACCTCCAGGAAAGGGCCAGGTCCCAGGACCACTCTTATCTTCTCTGGTGCTCCCACCCGGTTCAAATCTGTGAACACAGCAAAAACCAAAGCAAAAATCTTCTAACTAGGACCCAAGTTTTAAAACTATCAGTTGGAAACATAAGAGAGACTGCATAAAGTATGAAGGTCATGACCCATCTGGCAACAATAAAAGATTTATGAATGTGTAAGCAAAGAGTAATTCAGAATCAAGTAAGTCCTCACCCCCAATGACTCACAGCTCCCTGCAGGAAACTGTATGTGCAACATACTATACAAACCCAAACACCTCAGCTCAGATTCCAGACTAGACTTGGATCCTCCTGTCTATACAAAATCTTCTGCTTTTAAAGTAATAGAATGGATTAATTATGGGGCAGAAGCCTTAACAGTTTCCTGCAGTTGGTTTTCTCTCTCCACGAAATTCCAAATTAGTACAAATATGAGTTTCATAGAAGTGTTAAAAACTCAGACTTCGTAATCCCAACAGAATCTCAAGCAATTTCAGACATGGCCCTACATACCCTTCTGCTATTTTGTACAATGTATGTCAAGCAGGGAGCTCAGCACTGATGATTATAAAACAAAAATATCAACTTTGAAAAATGTTCTTTATCAAAGGATGATCTTTATCATGTAGAAACAAACACTAAGTAGAGATTTAATTCATGAGAAACAAAGGAGCTTATCTCATCAGTATGCAGACTTACTCTCCAGGGCAGGAGGCTATAAATGGACATGTTTAGAAGCCTTGGTATGAGAACTAAATTCTGATATGGGATGGGCACATGATGCCATCATTTAACACAGAGAACAGACACCATTCTGGGAAGCATCTTTTAGGAGACTGAGAATCAGAGAGAGTGGTATGTGTAGCTACAGAGCCAGGATCTTCACCAGGACTATGATTCCCATATTTGTCAAGCAAAACAAATTGAAATCCATGGGTAAAGAGGAGCAGGAAGAGGAGGAGGAAGAAGAGGACAAAAGAGAAGAAGGAAGAAGGGGGAGAGAAGGAAGAAGAGGAGGAGGAGAAGAAGGAGGAAGAAAGCTGGAAGTTACATGAGAAAGGACTGGAGGATAGAAAGGGTTGCTGGGGTGGGAGTGACTATATTCTGAACATATATGAAAATCTGAAAGAAAAAATAATTAAAAAAATAATAACATTGATTTAGTTTGTTTTAATGATTAATAAAGGTCTTAATAAAGATTAACTATTGGAGGACTGTCAATCTAAATGTGAGAAGGAAGACATAGAATTTCACAAACAAAATTAAAAATATTCACACAGACAAGCAGGAGGGAAAAGCAAGCCTACCACTTTTACTGGCAAAAAATGCATCTATGTGCATGTGTCTACAGCCATACCAGAATGTGTGTCTGTGAGTAAGACAGAGAAAAGAGGGTGGAGGATGCAAACTGAGACCAAATGGGGACAGGTTTCACCCCAATGCCAATTCTCAACAAAAACTGAATTATTCAGATTATGTAACAACTTCACAGAGGGTCTCTAGAATGTTTTTTTCTATGTAACATATCATGACTTGAGTGGTGGAAGAGTGCAACTGATCAGTCAGAAAAACTCACTCAATACAGGCTTTGCAAGATGTGGCAAGCATGTGTCTGCATTCTATAAAGAGCACCTACAGATTTGTTGGATTACAAGACCAACACGGTCACTAACTGCTCCCCCTGCTCTGAGGACATAATCCTGGATGGTCCAGCAGACTCTGGATAGCTACAAACATCCTTGCTAATCAAAGGGAAGAAAATTAGAGAGAGAATTATTGATGCTATGCTGTAGCCAAGAGATGTCTCCAGAACTAGAAAAGAGAGTTCTCCTAGAGCCTCCAGCAGTGTAGCTTTTGGTGACACCAAGTGATGTCCCCTAGTGGGACTTGTGAGGACTTTGAACTTAGAACCACAAGTGAAGTAGGTGGTCACTGTTTGGGGGCATTTGCACTGTGGGAATTTGCTCCTGCAGCAACAGGAAGCTGATCTCAGTGAAGAGTTTTTCTTTGGAAACAGGAGCATTCTATATTCTCTTTTTATTGCTGTATGCATGGTCCTTGATTCATGATTTACAAAAGTCCATTTGCATTACAGAGACTGACTCATGAATGGATTTTAGAACCAACTAAAGTTCTTGTTTAACTTCAAGATGTGTGTAGATAGACCTGTCAGATGTCAAAGCATGTGACAGCACTTGGCAGGACCCTGATCTCCTGTGGGGGAACAGAAAGGCCAGTCGGTGGCTTTTTGCAGCACCGTTACTAATTACAGCCAATACACTTTAATCCTAACTAGGATATAATATGGAATCTAGTGGCTGTTCCATCTCTCACTAAATTAATTAAGTTGTGGCAATAGGCAAGATCTCACCACGTTCCTAAAACAGAAAAACACACCACACATAAAAGAGAACACACATAACAGCCCTTTCCATGGGCAGCTGCAAGAGGTGAGAACCCAGCACCATCTGCATGGTCAAGGAGCGCATGGTGACAGTCAACTGAGACCCATGTCATAGTGCTTCATAAGGATGAGCACATCAAATGTTCACAAGAACCTTTTGAAGTAGATGTTATCTACAGGTGCATTTAGAAATGATGAAAGGGGACTGGAGGTGTTCAGTGACTCACCTAAGTTCACAAGTTAGAAAGCAGAAGATCTGGGGTGCAAATTCACCAGAAGGCGCTTTCCACAAACCCACGGCTTCATTTACTATTCTTCACTTGGAAGCAGAGTTTTGCTGGTGTTCTAAAAAAATAAATCCTAGGGGGAAGATGGATGTTGATGAAAAAAAAAAAAAAAGCCAAATCCAATTTACTTTTGACAAACAAACAGGTGGTATTACTTAGGGAGAAACACCAGAGGATGACTTGGGACAGGATTTGTGTTTTTAATATTTCATTAGATAGAGGCAAAGTCTCCTGAGAGAGAGACTCAGACTGGATATTGCAAAGCAGAAGCCAGCTTGCCTCACTGGGTTATCACAGAGGGGTTCTTTCTGTGACTTGTTTTCTGGCATTGTTGGCAATGATGGCCTGTGAGGTGGTGAACAGTTCGTTTCATAGTAACCAGCATGATGCCTTCTAAGTTATCTTTCTCTGGTAGAGAAAGTCAGGGTTTGAAAGCCAGCCTGGACCACCAGGTTGGGTGGCTTTTGTGGGAAGGTGGTTGATGACCGACTGCGACTTTTTTTTCTTTTTCCTCCTCAGATCTCCTCATCTGCTCAGTTTCCTGTACATGGTTCATGCATTTATGTGCATGTGTGCTCATGTGCAGGCTCACTCTCCCTTGTATGGCTTGAGCGAGCCAGGAGGGTTATCTTCCTCAGTCACCCTGTCTTCACCTAGTTTTTTGAAACCTAAAGTGCTCAGCTCACTGAATCTGGAGCTGTCCATCTCAGCTACACTGGGTGCTGAGCTCCTGGGATCTGTTAGTCTCCACTGGGGTTGCAGACACGTGCACCCAGCAAATGCACAAGTACTAGGGTTCCAAATTCAGGTTCTTCAGCTCCCTTCACCCAGTGCTGCCACCATGGCTAACAAATGGTGACAAGCTTCTATCTAGGAAATTTACAATTACCTAGAGCACTTAACCAGTATATATTTCACAAAGAACTGTAAGTTACTATTAAAACCAGAAAGTTAAAATACAACCACAGGCACTTAGCACCTGAGAGAGCTGAGCATATTCAGCTTCTCCAAATACACCCAGTGTCTCCACTGTCCTCCATCCTTCAGAAGCCCATGAGCCCTTCCAACTGGTGATGGGTTTACATTCTTATGCCTGTTTCCATGACTTACAAAGGTTCAATATCTTCTCATTCTTGCCAACATTTATGTTTAATAGTAGCCATCCTACTGGGTATGAGGCACTCAGAAAATCACTTATGAGTCTTCTATCTGTATTCTTTTATTTATTTAAAAAATGTATTTTATGTACATTGATGTTTGCCTGCACGTATGTCTCTCTGTGAGGGCATCAGATCCCCTGAACTGGAGTTTCAGTCAGTTGTGAGATGCCAGGCAGGTGGCTAGGTGCTATCAATTGGACCTGGGTCCTCTGGAAAAGATGTTAGTATTCTTAAATGCTGAGACATGTCCAAGCCCCTTTCACTGCATTCACACAAGAATTATTAACACATAAGTATCTCAATAAAAAGAAAAATTATATAGACAGTAACAGTTCTGGTTGCAACTTCCTCCCTCATCATTTTAGTTTTAAGTGAATTTCATTCACTAATCCGCCTCTACCGTCAGGATCATGCTCCCCTCCCCTACAAGATGAAACAGTAAATATGAAAACTACCTTAACTTGTGGGTCTGAAATGCTTGCTACATGTGCATTCCTGAGACGAAACTCAGTCAACAAAACCCACAACTGCCAGTACAGGTGAGGAGACATGAACTACCATAGCTGACTCGCACACATCTACAAATAACCCTGGAGACTTGCAACTGCATGTGTCATTTAAAAGGATATTATTCTCTTAAGCCCTGGATGGTCAAAGTCCCCAGATGCTTAGATATTAAAGACCTGGCCTCACTGCAGCAGTATTCAGAGGTAACTTGGGATGGATCACAAGGGCCCACAATATAACGGGCTGGGGAGAAGCTTTCCTTATAAGAGAATGTAGAGTTCTATCACTGATGTGCAGTCTCACACAGTCCTAGAAACAACTATTGGTTGAAAACCTAAAACTGTAAAATAAACATTTTAGAAAATATGTCTCCTCAGGTATCTTGTCACAGCTACAGAAAGACTTAAATGCTAATTTAAATTATAGTTTTCTTTCTAATTAATATCTGACAGTAAAATGTAATTACTACAAGTAATGAACCCACATCCATACTATTGAGATTGGCAGTTCCTCCCCAGTGTCCTGTTTCTGTCTTTGCATCCTATCCAGGATACTAGATTATGCTTTGTGGTTTCTTAGGGGCCTCCTGACTGGGACACTGCCCAGACTTCATGCTTTGAGGAGTGCCAGTCAGGAACTCTGTAGAATGACCTTCCATTAGAACTTCCACAATATTTTTTCTCCTTTTGAGCCCTGGGTGGTGAGCTAGGAAGAAAAGCACCCCTCTTGCTCACAGTGTGCCGTGCACACAGGATCAACACAAATATGGCTGGTGGTCTGAACCTTAAGCACTTGCCACCTGTGGCTGCCAGGAGCTCTGGAAGGCAGTCCTTCTGCCTACCAGAGCATCCCATCATTTTGAGTCTGTGTGTATTTGCTTTGTTTTGCTTTCTAGGCGCAATGCAAGCAGCTCTAAGCTCATGACACTTTCCACTGCAGTAACAGAATCTGTGTAGTTGATCCCATCCTACCCGGCACTGTCGATTCCTACTATTATACACACATTCTTGACATATTAAAGATTCCTCTTTTGGTGACAATAAGGCAAAAATACTTTCAGACTTGTGTGCTACTTCCGGCCAGCTCATGGGTCACGGCCCTGTAGATAGTAAAGGACTGTGCCGTGAGCTTGATTCAAGTGCCCAGAACTCTAAACGTTTCTTCTCATCTACTGTCTTTCTGTATTCTGATGTAATGGGTGAGGAAACATCAGAATACATGATCATTGTTGTGTCTGAGAACACTGGAGTCTCTTTTGCTAGTAGGATAAGCTGCCTGTGCCCCGATGAAGCAGTCCACCTCCTAAATGGAAGCTACTTGTCTTAGCTCCCCTGGCCAAAGTATCTTTCTGAACCATCCCATATTGCACAAAATAGTATCTTCGACCCAAAACCATGTCCACAGCATCTCCTTTCTATACAGTAACACAACCACAACATATTTTCAAAAGCCATTTACTCTGCCAACTCTACCTGCACTTTAAGGCTACTAAAGGCTTTTATCCCTTCCACAATTCCTCACTCTTATCCAATGGTCTTCATTACAGAGGTCACTATGATCAGGCCTTCTGTAACGCCTCCTCTCATACTGGGATGCCCTGCAGGCTTTTCTCCTTACTATTTCTTCTTAATCACCTGTATTTCTGGCCTAGGGGAAGCCTTTCCTCCATCCACACTCTTAACTTTATACCATCGCATGCTGTTTTCCAGCTCTATATGCCTACTGCTAGACTTCTTACATTTAGCTGCCTAGAGAATCTCCACCTGGATGTGCAATGCACGCTTTAAATCTAGGATGTATAAAAGCATTCAGATTCTTTCACTCAAACAAAAGAAAATCAATACAATAAAAAACAAAAACCCTAGTGTTGTTTGCACAGGAATTCCCATCCTGGCAAATGAAATGGCATGAACCACTCACCCAGTGTCAGACCAAAAATGTGAGACTCCTAACTCAGACTCCTTATCTTCCAAGCCACTGTACTAGCAAACCCTGCAGGCAGGCTGGCCTTGAAACTGGGCCTCAAATCCAAGGACGTTTCTCTTCCTCTACTACCCAGCCCTGCAGATCTGCTGCACCTCTCCTGGCCCTACACAGTTCCCATAATTCCATTTCTACCTATCCTATAATTCACAGGCTGTTCCCAAGGTTCTCCAGCAAAGGATTGTGATTATCGTGGAACAGATTTTTTAAAAAAGATTAAAGGTAAATAAATGTCCAAGGCACAGACTGAGACTCGGTGTCTACCTGATTTAAAAAAAAAAAACAATCTATAGATAGCCCATGGAACAATGAAACAATAATAAAGGTGCTCAGCCTTTGGCAGAACCATTAGCACACAGGATCTTCTAACATAAAAATGCTGATGTTTACAGAGTAGCCGTCCCCCCCCCCCCAGGTTGTTCAGGAAAAGATCAAAGACTATTCTAGTTAAGTGGAGGGTCTAGCATAAGAATCTAACCTTCTGACAACATGACACAATGCTGTCAACCAAGAAGCTCAAGATTCAGAAGGGTACAATCCAAAAAAAGAAAAAGAAAAAAAAGAAAGAAAAGTTTTTTTTTTTAAATTGAAAATTTCTTTTAAAAAGTTGTATGTGTGTATATATATGTGTTTTTGTCTATGTATGCATGTAGTTTGTGTGTAGTAGTACCGACAGAGGCCATAAAAGGGTCTTTAATACCCTGGAGCTGGAAATTACAGGTGGCTGTAAGCCAAACTGTGGTCCTCTGAAGAGCAGCTGAGTTGCCCCCCAGCCTCACATGCTCTTTAAAAGCTTATCTTGGCCCACATCTATAACACTCCTAAAGCAAATCCATCATCATGCCACAGGCTGAACAAACCTGGTAAAGCCACAATATATTTGTACATAGGAATTATGGTTATAGAGATCAAAGGATTGAATATACTCGCTTACCAATGGTTGCAAACAGGTGATTAATAACAAATGGTTGGTGTCTAGAATAATGGAAACCCTACAAAGCAGAGAACGAGAACAAGACAAAAGAAAAGACAGGCAAAACACAGTCACTGCAGAGAGACAGCACAGATGGTGAACACCCATAAAGATCATTCAAACTATCCATCTCCTAAGACCACAGTAAGAGTCCACTTAACACCAGCGGGGGAACCAGAAAAGGCTGCTAGTGGAAGTGAGTCCATGTGCTCTGCTAGTGAATAAATAGGATATGCTCCTTAAAAAAAAAGAAAAAAAAAAAAAACAACTCAGAATGACTCTACGGAGCTACACGTGCATGACTGCAAGTTTCCACACCCACAACATTCTGAAAAGACGCTTTCACTGTGCTGAGGAGTGTATGAAGTCACGACCGGATGTCTATCAAAATGTCACTTCACTGACCATGACTTCCCCAAGGATGCGGCCAATAGGAGCAGGCTGTTCCCACAGAACAGGATCTACCTCAAGCTCACTGGGTGCCTAGAACTCAGCCCCTTGGGGTGTGTCAGATCTAATCTACAAACAAGGAGATTGAAACTATGTGAGCCAGTGACCTGCTCAAGATGTCACAGCCAATCAAAATCCCTGTGAGCCCACAGCCTGGGTGTCCTGATCCAGAGTCTGTAGATCTATAAAAAGAAGGACCTCATTTGCAATAGTGGCACAATCTCCAAAGCCACTGTGTATAGCCTTGTTTGTTAGACTTATTAGACTTAGCAGTCAAAACTGAGAGTAAACACTGCATCATTCTACATTGGATGGGTGTGTTGACTGGGCCTTGAAGTTATTTTATAGTCAGTACACATGGCCTACATTTTACTTACTTGATCAACATTAGTTTTATGGTAGATTACAACTATGAGCAGCAATTGTGAGATGAGCCCCACCGTAACCCAGCCTTATTTCCTCTGTTCTGTGAGTCACTTAGTCACGTAAACTGAACATTCTTAAGTATCCAAACTATTGGCTCCTGAAATAAGGGAAAATGAAATGGCCTTTTTCTCTGCAACTTTTAAACTTCCAATCTGTAGTAAGTGAAGATGCCCAGGAAAATCTGAGGATGGTTCAGAATTATTTGTACCCAGCACCTATTCCTCCCAAGGGTTAAATGTGACCTAGCTAAAGACACTAATAGCAAGACTGTATAAGCAGCTCTGTCAGTTCACTATGTAGATAGCTTCTTGTGGCCACCATCTATCAAGAGACCTTTCTCTTATACATGCTCACGGTCACACTCATCTGTGGTGTGCTTGCTTGACCTCTATGAACCTATGCAAAGCAGTTTCACAATAGCCAGAATACAGAATAGAGGAGGCTCCTTATTGCATGGCAGACAGGCAGCAGAGGACAAGTCACACCAGACTCTAACTTCTAAGTTTCCACCACCCCCAACAGTGGTAGCAACTAGGGACAGAGCTAACAAATGAGCCTATGGGGACATTTCCTAGAGAACATTAATGTAACTCCTCCCTTGCTTTATTTTGATCAGCACTTAAACCATCATTCCATATGCAACATATATGCATAAATTTGTATACATATATACTTATACAATGACTCTACAATGTGCCAAGATAAGAAAGAAGGAGAAGAATGATTTCGGAGGAACAGACAGTGCCCAGGACTTCCTTTGATGGATAGTAGTCCTGTGGGACTAATGAGGATCAGCTCAAATATGAGGATCTAGAAGTTCTAAGCCAGGCCCTTTATCATGCAATCTACCAAAACTTGGATCTAATGTGGGTACATGAAGGTTATTAGTTTTATTTTTTAAATAGAAAACACCTGATTGATAAAGTATTCTGTATCCACAGTCAAAATAACATGTCTCTTCACAAGCAATATCCAAACTGTTAAGCAAAACTCTTGAGGAGACAGGACACAGAATCAGCCTGCTAAAGAGTTTTTGGGTTCTCCAAAGTTCCAGCAGGCTCTCATAGAACTTGGAGTTCCAATTCTAATCACCAGGGCACAGTGACATAAGAACTGCAATCCTGAAGGCAGCAGGGTCTGGTCAGATCATTTTCTACTGTCTTGAGAAAATGACATATCTGACAGCCATGAGGTGTCTCTGTCACTGTTCTGTTGCTGTGAAGAGACACAGGATCAGTAGAAGGGGTAGGGTCTGCCGCTTACACACTGACAAAAACAACCCCGGATGAAACACATTTTGCAATCACTTATGAAAAGAAGATGGATATGGGAAGACTTGATTTTTAAAAAATATAAGAGTGACCAAGGTAACTCTTATAAAAGAAAGCATGTGACTGGGGGTTTGCTTACAGTTTCAGAGGTTTGGGCCATTATCATGGCAGGGAACCAGGCTGCACAGATGGTACTGGAGCAAAGATAAAGGGAGAGGGAGGAGGAAAGAAGGAGAAGGAGGGAGAGGAAAGAGGGTCAGAGGCAAGGAAGGAGGGAGAGAGACGAGAGGGAGCGAGGGAAGAGAGGAAATGAGGGAGGAGAAAGAGGGATGGAGGGAAGAAAGGGGGGAGAGAGAGAGATCACCAGTACAAAGCACCCCCCACCCCACCCCACTCCACCCCACCAATGCCATACTTCCTAATCCATGACTTCAAATATATGAACCTATGGGAAGCATTCTTATTCAGCCCACCAGTGGTTACTGCCCTTAGTAAGGTCAGAACAATTTTTCATACTCAGTGCTCTGTGGTGGCCTAGGAAAAGGTCCCAATTGGAATTTATTAAAAAACAAAACAAAACAAAAACAGAAACAACCCTTGTTTTCACATACAGGGATCCATATTTATGAGTTGCAATGCTATCCAGGTAGGTGTTCAAGTGGAGGTCTATGAGCATGTCCCATCTGCTAGGAGGCTACTGCCCATGAAAAGAGGGCTTCTGTGCACTAAGCATTCCTCCTAGGATCAGTAGAAGGGGTAGGGTCTGCCGCTTACACACTGACAAAAACAACCCCGGATGAAACACATTTTGCAATCACTTATGAAAAGAAGATGGATATGGGAAGACTTGATTTTTAAAAAATATGTTTCTCTAGTTTTCTAGGAAGCTGTAGTATGTCAGTGAAGATAAGCATAAGAAAATGATCATTTTCCTGACCATACAGAAAAAGCTGGTTTCACAGGTTAAAAAGCTGTACTTTTAATGTGAAAAGCTATACTCCTCAAAAGGGACCAGGGGCAGTACTAGCATACAAGTGGCTACTGAACACCAAAGCCTTTGTTGCTTCTGTGGGTAATCTTTGTCAGGGCATGTCTGACTGTAAGTTGGAATCACTGGTCTAAGAGAACCCTGAGCACCTAGGCCTATGGGCTTAAGCAGCCTTTACAATTACCTTGGCCCAACTCAGATCTGCCATTGTTGCCTCCCTCCCACTGTCTATCCCTCCTTTCTTCCCCCCTTTCTTCCCTCCCTTCACACTACTTTCCTTCAGTCTCTGAAAGGACTCTTCAACTCTTACTTACTGGCTAGAGATTTTCCTATGAAGGTAGAGATGAGGGGGAAAAATCAAAGTTGATGTAAAAATGAAAGGTTTGGGGGTAAGGGAGGACACTACCCATCTCCTGAGCTCCCTATGTTTTTTATCTCTCAAAGCCATGTTCAAGGAAAGTACACAGTTGTCACTGTCATCTCCAAGACATGGGAAAGGTAATGTAACATCAGGAGAGGAAGGAAGTCCAGTTTTTAAACAGCAGACCTTGGTCCCAATGCTAACTGCAGACCTATCATCTAGCAAATGAGGTAATTCATCTGCAGTGAAAGCCAGAGACACACCAGAGAGGGCAAACCCCATACCAACCCCACCAGGATTCCACAACCATTCCATTATGGTAACTATAAGAGAAGGCAATGCCATAGGGCTTTTTATACAGCTCCAAATGTTTACCATGCAGTCATTTAATCAATTATTACAGATCTATTGACTGTAAGACCTAAGGTATCAAATGCTGTTGTCCTTTCTTGGCCCTAGAAATCACCCTAGACAGGAAGAAATTGGTCCAAGCTGAAGAGACTGGCCTAGAGTCTCTTCTGATTCTGCAGACACTCAAGGAGTTATTTCCAGATATGCAGAGACCTCCAGCCAGAGAGAGACCACCAGTTATCTCCCTGAAGCAGCAGGTGGAACCCTAAAAACTTAAGTATCCATCAACCAACTTCATTTGCAAAGAGCTTTTCTGCGTAAACCCTGGGCGCTGGGCAAAGACACTTAATAGAAACCTCCAAAACAACAAATGTGGGCCCATGCTAAAAATAAGGAACAAACCAATCCAAGGCTCTTTGGATGTGGGCTGAGGCTCCTCTAGGGTTCATGTGCTGAAATCCCTGTTGTGAGGCACTAAGAGGCGTCAGTTTAATCTGTGACACTTAGGAGGACTGATTGGGATAAGACATCATCATTGAAGTACAGATCTACGCATGAACGCTGTTGGCTTTTAACAGACATACTGTCTCTTACATGCCCCATGTGATAGTGTGCACAGCCTTGGACTCTGACAGCAAGGTCATCACAGCCTCTGGAATTTTGTTGCAACAATATAAAACAGACTGATACACATAAAAGTCGAGGAAAATGTTAAAGCTCAATATAATCCTAGCAGCCACTAGAAGCTGGTGAAACCCAGTGAAGGTATCTCTCCCTTCAGTATAGCAGAGGAAAGCCTCACAGCACCTACCCCACTAAGCAATCAACATGAAATTTCAGTTTTCAAGTAAAATGCTGAGAGTGATCATGAGAGTGTGAAAGGGTATGCGAGCATCCTATCTCCATGCTCTCCATTCTCCTAGTGGGCAGGCCAGAGGTCTCCAAAATTTTGTGCCTTTACTTTAATGAAATAAGACCATTGGCCAGGAAACCAAAGCCCTAGAAAAGAGCTCTGAGACCCCACTACCCTCTAACTGCTCCTCAACCCAGTTCATATGTAGGCCTAGCAACTTGGTATGTTCCTTGGGTACCCAGTAACGAGGGAACACACCCAAAACCACCATCCCAATCACCACTCCTCTAGACAGCATTGCACTGGTGTCCCTCTGGATGATGTTGTCCAGTCACTGCATTTCCTACTGGTACTTCAAAAGATCGCTGACCAGAAAGCACATGGCTAGCCCCAGACACCACTTCTTCTAGCACTCAGACCCAATCAGGCTACCAGACCTGCGTTGTGTCAAGTAGACTATTAAGTCTCTACCCATGTGTCTGTCCTTTCATTCCTTCAAATTGGTTGCAGTGTAACATCCCCAGGGCCTTCCTAGACTGCTTTCCAAAGGGCAGAGCTTCCTCCATGCCCCAGACAGACTGGCTATAGACAGAGTACAACCCTTTATAGTCTAACTGGTCCTACAAGAGTACCAGCCGTAGCCAGCCAAGACGCCTGGAACCATATTTTATGTTTTTGAAGCTACTATAAGACAGTGCCAAAAGATTCCTGTGTTTCAGTGATCACTTTAGACCAAATGAAAGAGAATTCTAACTCACATAAAAAAAGTACATTCACAGAAATCATTATTCCAAACTCCACAGACCAAATAATAGATTCAAGACTATCTTAAGACAATCGAAATGACAGAAATAATATGAGACTTGTGGGAAAGGGAAGGATGGTGGGTAGGTGTAACTCCTTCAATTCTGAGGTGGTACTTTACAGATGACAATACACATTCCACAAGGTGTTTCTCACTGTTAGCCAGAGGGAACACTGGATAAACCGCCACACCCGAAGTCAAAGGTCACAAGCTATCAGTCATGAGTGAGATATATTTGTGAGTTGGGGATATAGTTCAGGTATGGACTCCCCATCTTTCATGTATCTTTCCCACCACCACCACCACCACCACCACCACCACCACCACCACCCACACACACACACACACACACACACACACAAACGCACACACACACGCACGCGCGCGCGCGCGCACGCGCGCGCTGCCTCTGTGTGTGTGTGTGTGTGTCTGTCTGTCTCTCTCTCTCTCTCTCTCTCTCTCTCTCTCTCTCTCTCTCTCTCTAATACATTACTGTTATACAACCACATCTTTGACCACCAATATCACTTTGGGGACTCCAGCTGCACAAGGTCAGAATTTCCTTCTATTATAGCTCAAACATATCTCTCATACAAACCTGTGAAACTGTCCTAGGAATCTTTATTTATCTGAATTTCCTTCTCATGAGAACTTATCTTCTCAGCACTAAGCTGGACTTGAACTTGACCAGCCTAAAGACCACTCTTTTCTCCCTGCTGTAAGCGTTTGGTCCCCAGCACATAGGCAACCTCAGCTCAGAACAGGTTCCAGAACGTCACTGCATAGAAGGGAGCTGTCTACTGGTCTGCATACTTACTTCTGTCTAAATATTCTCAACCACCTACTCTCAGGTTGGAACAGTGATAACCTGGTGTTTGAACTGTGTCCCTTAAGAGCTTAAATTTAATGGACTTCAGTAAATCAGGGACATTCCTACTGCCATTATTACTAATTTAATAACTACTATGCAGGGGCTGGAGAAATGGCTTATTGGCTAAGAACAGGTGCTACTCTTGCAACAGACCTGCGTTTGGTTCCCAGCACCCACACTATGACTCACAACCACCCATAACTCCAGTTCCAGGGCATCTGACACTTTTGACCTCCAAAACATTAGCGCATTAGAGCATATGCATGGTACATATTCATTCATATACATACAGGCAAAACAACCATACACAAAAGTTAAAAAGCAACTAGGCGGTGGTGGCGCACGCCAGTAATCCCAGCACTCTGGGAGGCAAAGGCAGGCAGATTTCTGAGTTTGAGGCCAGCCTGGTCTACAGAGTTTGTTCCAGGACAGCCAGGGCTATACAGAGAAACCCTATCTCGGGGAAAAAAAAAAAAAAAAAAAAAAAAAAAGCAAAAACAAACAAAACAAAACAAAAAAAAGATAAAAAGCTTAATATTTTTTTAAAAAAACTACTAGGCAAATTAAGTATTTAAAGCAAGGAAACCAAAACAAAAAACAAGTAATCAAAGAAACAAAAACCCAGCCAAGTCTCTTTTATGCAGAAATGTATATATGCTTACCTTTGGCATGCAGTTATAAGAGGTGACTGGAAAAATTGTAGCACTCTTCAAAAAGATGATGTATTCTGCTGTCTGAGGACACCTTAAATGTGACAGAGCTACAGTGATCCTCCAAGCTCTTAAGCCAGCTGGGATGACACTGTAGGAGTAGAACCTGTGGGATCTGTAGAGAAATGAAAAGGAACAGGTATTAGGTGTGCTTGTTTATTTGAGTTCAATTGTCCATTTCAAAGAAAAAAGAAAAAAGACACTGGAGCTCAGCAGTTAAAAGTGTTTACAACTCTTGCTGAGGACCTGAGTTTGTTTCCCAGCACCAACTGCTTGTAACTGCAACTCCTAGTTGATTCAATATCCTCTTCTGGTCCTAGATACCTGTTTTACACAGGCAGAAGCCCGCGCGCACACATGTGTGCGTGTACACACACACACACACACACACACACACACAGGCACACTGACACTGCATGAGCAGCAGATAAGGAAATCACAATGGGAGAAAGGCTCTCAAGTATCTCCAGTCCTCTTCTCTACTCCTACATACCGCCACAAACAGAAGGAAAGCCTCCAGAGGCAACAGAGGCCAGGCCATAGGAAGAGGGGCACACAGAGCCCTATCTACAACTGACAGGTTCTTGCACTGCCATTTGTCCAGGTATCATCCACTGAGTCCCCAGCACGAAGGCTCAAAGCATCCCCTGTCTATACCAGGGAATCTGAGATGAGCACTCAAATTTACATGGTAGTTAAGAGGCAAGCAGCTAACACATGTGCCCATCCTCCGTCCTGCTTGTTGAACTGGCAGTGCATTCGCTGTGCACATACTTGGGCAAACACTTCTGGTTTCCTCTGGAATTTTCAAGAGGATTCTGGTGTGCTCTGCAGATTCCCAAGAGAGTTCACTGGCATCTTTAATCATTTCAAGCCCAGAGGGGATCTGTCCTGACAGTTCGATTGGAGGAGATCTATTAATTCATTCCTAGGATGATTATGTCCTCAAAATGTTAAAAGCCTCACAGAAAAATTAATTCTATTTTACTCAAATAGGAAGTGATAATTCAAGCAGGACTATCGTGAAATGTTACAAGGCAAGTCCATAAATTTTGATTTAAAAATGAATCCCTCTGTATGCATTCTCTATCTCAAGAGTCGGATGGTTTTAACAATTTGAATTATTATAAGGAAAAACCTACAAGCAAATACAATGAGAATACTTAATGTCTTTCTGTAGGTGTTTATTGTAAGATAAAACAAAGTGCTGGTATCTAAACTCAAGTTCTTATTTCTCCTGCTGAAACCATAGTCTTTATTACCTATGTGACTTTGGCCATGACCCTACCAACCACCTCTACATTTCTAAGTTCCAGATTTGTGCTAGAAGAAAGTTAGATTTTTAAAGATTTTAATTAATAGAGAACTTGTCTCAACTCAGGCTTTCTAAAGAATACTTGTACGGCTACTGGATCTAACAATTTTCGAGAGCATACATGAATGACTGCTTTTACAAAGCATTAATTCACTTGGGGAGTGTGTAAGTCAGCTTTCTATTGCTATAACAAAATACCCAAGGAAAATAATTGACTTAGATAGAGGAAAGATTTATTATGGCTCAGCGTTTTAGAGCATTTAGTCCATAGGAGGCTGGCTCCATTGTTTTGGGGCCTATGGCAAGACAGAACACCATGGAAGGAATACATGATATAACAATGTTTGCTAACCTCACAGCGGATAGAAAGTGAAAGAGAGAGAAAGCAGCCTGGGTTCCAATATCCCTTCCAGATATCAGGCAAGGGGACCTAACTTCCTTCTTGGAAACCAGTAGTTCTCACCTTTCCTAATGCTGCAGCCCTTTAAAACAGTTCCTCATGTTGTGGTAATCTTAACTATTAAATCTTGTTGCTACTCCATAAGTATAATTTTGCTACTGTTATGAACTGTAATGTAAGTATTGGTGTCATCCTCCAACACTGCCATATCACAACCATGTTTAAACACATGCATCAGTAGACACAATATATGTCCACCACGTATGCACTGTCACCCAGACTCAGCAATCACAGGCTCATATACAGCCCTCTCCAGGTGAGAGTAAAGCCAGACACACGTACAACCTCATTGGCCTAGACAACTCGGCACACCCCAAGACAACCACGTACAACTCTATTAGCACATCAAAGTGACTATTAGTTCTTTAATATAAATTTCCCACCTGCAATGTGTGTAACAGTGCTTTTATAGCTAATTCATTACAATAAGGGTGCAAGTCATGTTTACAAAGTACAAACTACAATTTCTGATCTGCCTCCTAAGGTTACTTTAACTCTATTTCATTGAAATGATGGCGCTACGGTCTCTAAGCTGTCCATCCTACAGAGGTAGGGCATTCTGCACCCATAGATTCAGGCTGGTGTTTTCCACACAGTGACAAATCCCTGACATTCTAGTAGGTTAGTAGTTATGCCTAAAGACCTCTTAGATGGGAGAGATTATCTTGAGGGAAAACGCTTGGCTCCCAGAGCTAGACATAGAGAATTGCCTGTTTATTTGGTGCTTTAGCAAGTGGGAGCAATCCACCCTTCCCTAGCCCTACCCTAGCCCTGCCCCTCTACCCTTATTGAAGACTTCCCTGTGGGCCAAATCTCTGTTCTTTCTTCCCTCTTGGATTAGAGTCCTTCGAGAAAAAAGTAAGTGTGTATATTTTTCTGGCTGGGTAAAGGCACATGAGGTCAAAAGCTAAAAATTACAAATACCTGAAACATCGACAAAGTCAGGTTTTTTCTGTTTTTAGCCATACCAAGGGGCCAATGAGCCTCTGCAGAAGCTGGAGAACTAGAGAGTGATTCCATGAATGAGGGAGATGCCTACAGAAAATGCACACTACCTTAGAAAAGCAGAATTTTATGTCTCCAAATGACCTTACTAAGAAACACAAGACCGTTTATACCAAATTATATGCTGGAATTATCTGTACGCTGCAAAATTACTGCCTTCCCTTTCCTCTTATTCTTAAAAGACAGCCTCCCCAAATGGCTCAGGTTTGCCTTGGGCTCACTATGCAATAAAGACTGGCCCCAAACTCACGACCCTGATTCGGACACCCTAGTTCAAGGGTTAGAGGTACACCACTGTGCCTTGCATTCTCTGCGGCTTTTCTATGAATGAAAAATCAAATACTTTTTTTCCACACAGGGAATATTGTATTGTCTTATATAAACCCAAGAGTTTCCCTATAGCCTACAGTTAAACCAGAAACCTCACAAACCTTTTGAGTACATGCACCTGCATGTTATTTGAGAGCATGTATTAATTTAGCCAGGCAAACAGTGAGCCTGTGAAACCCGCCAGCCACACATCTGTGCACCCCAGGATGGAGAGATCCAGAGCCCTATGCTGGTCAGGACCCGGAGCCTCATTAACTCGGGAGTAAGGCCCCGAGCCTCCAGGTAAAGGGGCTAGGAAGTGCTGCTAGGCCTCTACCCTTTTCCTACATCACACTGCTATGTGAGCTGCTATGGTCTAGATCAGGCCTCTGTGTCAAAAGCTTGCCTTCAAGTTTGCACTACCAAGTAGAAATAGAACCTTTAAAAACCTCAAGACTAATAAAAATAAGAAAATGGTGTCCACTGAGACATGAGTGTGCAGTGAGGCATGAGGTAGGTGCACACTGTAACATCACTTAGCTGGGCAAAGGGAGGGCTATCTCCACGTGCTACCACGTGGGTACCTTGGAGGGCTTCATGCCTAGTGAAAGTCCCAGGTGCAGGAAGCCAAGCACTGCAGTCTCAGTGCACAGAACAGCAGGAAGCTGGCTGCCCAGGAAGTCTGGACAGGGATTTGTGCCAACAGGTAACTTTAGTAAAAATAAGTTCCATAGCTCTAATTTAAATGAAGTTTTAAAAGGCTAATGGGTATAAAAATTTAACATGGAGGTTTCTAATTATTATAACTGAATTAAAAGTTAATACATTGTGCTTATATTTAGCTGTTTTAAAATATTCCGGATATTGGCCGAGCATGAGGGCCCACATTCTCTTTTCCACACCAAACCTCTCAGTGTCTGCAGTGTTTTCTCTCTCTTGGAAACATCTCTGCCTTCAGTTCCCAACATCACTGTCCAACCAAACCCACTTGTTGAGGCACAAATTCCAAGAGGCTCTTCTGGAAGATCACCTTCAATTCCCATTAAAAAATCATAGACCACAAATGCGTAACATTTACACAACTGTCCAGGGAGGAAAAGTCACCATGAAGAGAACTAACTCCTCCTGCCCACGTGACTCCAGACAGAACCTCACAGCATGCTCACCAGTTAATAAACTTTCAGGTTTTTGGTTTTGTTTTTAAGGGGGAGTGCTGTTGTTTGCGGTTTTTTTTTGGGGGGGGTGCTGGTTGGGAGGGGGGATATTGTTTGTTGTCTGCCTGTTCTGGTTGTGTTTGCTTTGGAGACAGGGTCTTACTTTAGTCCAGGCTATCCCAGAACTTACTATATGGCTTAGGCTGACTTCAAACTCAGTCCTACATCAACCACTCCAGTGCTGCTGGGCCTTACAAGCATGAGTCACTATACTCAGAGAACTACCATTTCTCAATTACATCCACTGTTAATATCCAAATGGTAGTGTCACTTCAGGCCCTAAATCTTTTTCTTTCAAAGGTTCAGTCCCATACAGACTATACTCTTGAACAAGGTTCTCATTCTCTTCATCTCTCTTCCCACTTTGAGACATGGTCTCACTAAGTGCTTATGGCTGTCCTGGAATTCACTATGTACTAAGCTAATCCCAAACTCAGATCTACCTGCCTTCTGATGCTGGGATTAAGATATGCACAACAAATAGATGCTGGCCTATTTATTGTTCTCTAGCATGCCTGGAATTCACTCTGCAGCTCAGAGTGGTGTCAAATGCACAGCAATTGTTTGGCCGCAGTTTCCCTACACAGATGAGCTCCCACATCCTAGAATATTTCATTTATTATAGAAATTAGCAACAAGCCACTGAAAAGGATGGAATCATAGCACGTCTATGTCTCTCTCTCTCTGTTCCTCTCTCCCTCCGTGTGTGTGTGAGTGTGTGTGTGTGTGTGTGTGTGTGTGAGAGAGAGAGAGAGAGAGAGAGAGAGAGAGAGAGAGAGAGAGAGAGAGAGAGAGAGAAAGAGAGGGGAGCATGGGGTGGGGGAGGATTTCCTATGGCAGTAGCCCAATTAATGGTTCATAAAGAACCATTCAGATACTGTGTCTGGGCTGAAATCCAATTAAGCCATTTCTGTGTGAATATCCCCAAAGAGACATCCTCTGAGTTTCAAGTGGTAATAGGCATAAATACCCAGATTAGCTGTGTCAGCACTTCTGAAATGGAAATCAGACAAGAACACAGAGATCAACATGGTGAGCCTTTTAGCAGACACAAAGGACCAACAGGCATGTCAAAATCCATCTGGCACAGGACCAAATCCCATCCTTGGCCATCCAGATAATCCTCATCCCATGTGAATCCATACATTTATTTACACATTCTGAAATGATCAATGTCAACTCCACACAGCAACGTGGTGTGCTGGAGAAACAGTCAAGAATAGATTTTGAACTCTCTCTGAAATCATAATTTTATTCATCAACCTTATGAAGTATATCCTTGAAATTAGTCTCACAAGAAAATATTCGAGCAAAGCCAAAAAACAAAAAACAACAACAACAACAAAAAAAGCCAAAAAACAAAAAACAAAGAAACAAAGAAAACCCCAACAAAATCAAAACCAGAAAAACCTGGGGCACAGATTTGGGAAAGGGTCCAATAATGAATTAAATTACCCCTTTGCTTTGCCATCCAACTTAGAACTGGCAAAGCAGAGTTACAGTAGGAGGAAGAAGAGTGCTGGAAGCAGGCATTCAAAAGGCAGCAACATTCCACTTGCAGCCATCTTTATCCCAAGCAAATCCTACCTGAGACCTACAGAATTAGAATAAACACATGCTGCTGACTAAAGGTCCCAGTGTTCACCAGTGGCTAGGGCAAAGAAGAGGAAATAGACAGAAGCCAACTAGAGACACCTCAAACTATGAACAGAATGACTGGCCTGTGTGAGGCATGGGATGTGGAGGACTCAAACGGTTCCACACTGGAAGCAAACCCTGGTGTACAGCCTGCAGGTATATATCATGGGGAGGCTACTACTTAAGTAGAAAGCCAGGTTAGTCACCTTGTTGGCAGAACTACATGAGAAGTCTTACTTATTAAGGGAAAAGTACTGCATGCCCGCCAAGCGAAAACACTGCAGAAAAGGCACATCCCAGACACTGCCCCACCCTTCTGAAATAAGCCCAGGAGTGGGGGGTCAAAGTGGATTACAGGAACACACAGCCTAACTTCTCAATTTTATTTGCTATAAGAAAATTTGTCTACTAGAAAAAACAAACTAAACTTTTAGGTTGCTTCTAAAACTGCTCTGTGTTATACAAACTACAGTAAACATCCTATGAAGACAACCCCAGTAACTTTATTTTATATTAAATATTGGTTATTTTACATAAAAATCCATGAAAGTGTATCTAATCTTCCTTTGCAGAGACTAACATCTAAAACAAAAGATGTCCATGACATTTCCTAGAGCTTCTCAGAGAAAAACTTTCCTAACTTTCCTAACAAGTGAAAATGAGGCTTCCCAAGTGTCATCATGCTAACACTAGTCTTCCATTCAACAAGCATTATGGAACAAATACCAGAGACTGGATGCTATCAACCTTCACGTGCACAGATGCAGAAGGACGAGGCTGCTAACTGATACTGACTGAGACTTCATCAGTCATGTAAGTTTAAAACTCAGCTAGAAAGTAAACTTTTCTCATGTGATATGGAGAATGAAGAGAAAGGATTGTCTTGCTTTTTTGTAAACATTAAATAGCGTAGAATGAGCCCAGTAAATACCATGTATATAGGGGCTCTATTGCTGCAACACAACACTATCACCAAGAGAAATTTGGGGAGGAAAAACAGAAGTTCAATAATTTGCCAGATTGAACTGTTAGAAAATGCTCTCCAGTCTCTTATCTGATTCTGTCTTTTTTTTTTAACTGAGCAAAAGAGAACATTTACAAGGCTCTATTCTCCAGGCACTCTTCTCCAAGGTCCCTCAAACACCACCAAAAGGATGCCACCCTGCCCCTGAAGAACACAAACACAACCCCCTCCCCCTTGAATTTCTATTCCTTCTCCATACTCTGATGTGAAGATCACTCCTACCCACAGACAACAAAAATCCAGATGATTTGCCACACTCCTGCAGCAGCAGATGGTGTAAGTCTGCTTTCTGTTACTGTGTTAAAATATCTGAGAAAAGGAATGTCAAAGAAGCAAAGGTTTATTCTGGTTCACCGTCAGAGGTCAGGCCTTGGTGAGTTGCTTTCGCATGATACAGCATGTCATAGTTAGGGCTACAATCACTATGTTGAAACACCATGACCAAAAGCTAGCTGGAGAGGAAAGGGTTTATTGGGCTTCCTTCCACATTGTAGTCATCACTGAAGGAAGTCAGATGGGAAATCCACCAAGGTCCAGACCTAGAGCCAAGGCCTGATGCAGAGGCCATGCTGGAGTGCTGTCTACTGGCTTGCTCAGCCTACTTGCCTAAAAAATCCAGGACCACAAGCCCAGGGATGGCACCACCCTGGCTGGACCCACCCAGAGTGGACCAGGCCTTTCCCCATCAGTAACTAATTAAAATGCTCCACAGCAGGATCTTATGGAGGCATTTTCTCAATTGAGAAATTGAGAAATTTCACAATTGTAGTTTGTGTCAAGTTGACATAAACTATCCAAAACAGAACACCACAACGAGAACGGAGGTGAGACAAGGCCACTCACACCATGGAATCAGAAAACTAAAAAGAAAATGGAAGAGTTTGGAGTTTGTGTCCCCCTGTCCTCTCCAAGGGTATGCCCCAATAACTTAACTTACTTCCTCTAGAAGGTTCTAACACTCTAAGGTTTTACTCTAAAAGGCTCTATCACTTCAAGTAGCACAGATCAACGGCAGACAGAACTTCCTCTCAGACCTGAGCTCATTTTCAACCTTCTGCATGTTAATCACATACATATATGTCCTGGTTTGTGGTACTGGGGTCTCTCATACATAACTCTAAGTGCACTGGTGCCCATTATCCAAGGATTCACGTCCTGTAGTTTAAGTCACTTCCAATTAACCACAGTGTAAAAATATTGTCTTGACTCAAGAGAAACCAGTTTTATTATAGAATGAGGTTATAAAGGTTCTATCTTATTAGCTACTGCTATTAATCTCTTACTGTGAATAATTTGTAAGTTAACTCTTATTGTATGATGCATACATGCAGGGAAAAAAAACATAGTATACATAGTGTTTGGTACTAGCCAGTTTCAGATGCGAGCTGGGTTTCTTAGAAAATATCTGCTGAAGACAAAGCAGATGTTCTCCTTGCCATTTGGCACTGGAGTTCAATCTTGGGAATTATGTGCCTCAGGGTCCACAGTCTAAATAGAAGAAATAGACCTTGATGCTGACAGTCACTTACTGGACATGCCTGGGGTACCATGGACATATATTACTACATTCAATCCTAACAGCCATGTGACACCTCATTACACCCATTCACAGCACAGAACTTAGATAATTGCACAGGGCTAACAGAAACAGGTGACTTCACAGTCTGTGACCTTTAACTATGTTCACAGCCCTGGTGTAAACCTGTAGATAAAATGGGACAGATCACATAGATGGCCACCATGCTAACTCCTCCAGTCACAGAGTGTATCAGAGGAGGAATCACAAAAAGGAGCCCCACAAACACTGGTGCAGAGACACATCTAACAACATCTTGCAGTGTTCCCAAATGAGACCCTCTTGTGCCCGCTGCCAAACTCTGCATAGGAACAGCAGGGATTCGTACAGCCTTTGTACAATGTGTCTGGCTTGGCTTTTAGCTTCTGTTTTTTAAAATGCCATTTGAAGTTTCTAATCACATTTCTCCCAGGTATCCTTAAGGTCTTCTACAGCTAAGAATATCGGAGAAGTACGCAAGGATGCGTACGGGTAGAGACCAATGGCTTCCAGAGGTGAATGTGCGTAGCCTGGTAGACTGGACCAGAAGAGAGCCATCTGTTCCCTTTCCGATGCTAACTGACTCAGTAGCCTTCAGGCTGCTATTATCTTGTTTTCTCACAGGTCATCAGGGTACAGCTGGCCCTTAGTGTTCACAGAAGGCTGTTTTCAGGAGCTCTTGTCTATCAAAACTATGACATATTGAAATTTTACAAGATGGGTAAAATATAGTGTCATATTTACATGTAACATACATACATTCTCCATACATAGACTTAAGTCATGTATTTAATGGTACTACATAAGTAATGAAACTATTTATAGAAATGAGAGGACATGTGTTCAGTAGATTCCGTTTTTTGATCCAAATATTTTACATCAATCTGAGGTTGGTTGCAATGGTAATATAGTGAGGAAATCAAGAAAACAATGGCAGATGAAACAAAACACACGGCTGCACAACCGAGAGAAGAAGGCTAGCCTCACAACAGAGACATCATGTCAAGGGTCACCAAGATTCTCTGTCCAGCCATCAACAGAACACCCATAGGAGGATGGCAAGGAGGACCTTGAGGTTTTCTGGGCATGACATGGCTGCTGAACAAGACTGGATCTACCAACATTCAATCACAGATAACAGAGGGGCTCATGGGAGCCCCAACCACTCCCCAAGGAGGAGGCAGGGGTGGGGGCTGTCATTGTTACCTATGCTTCAGTGAGTCACAAAACAAAGAAAAAAAAAGTCTGGTTGGTGGCATATGCCTTTAATTTGAGCACTTGGGTAACAGGTGTGCAGATCTCTGAGTTCAAGGCCAACCTGGTTTATTTAGCAAGTTCAGGGCCCCGGGCTACATAACAAGACACTGTTTCAAAAGCAACAAAACAAACCAAACAAACAAAAGAACAAGCCCCAAAAGACAAGATAGTAGGAAGACTTGGTGAGAAAATGGAAGATTGGTATACAGGGATTAAAAAGGGCAGGAGTGGTAAATGGAACCAGAATGTATTATATGCATGAACAAACTTTCAAAGAATAAACTAATGAAAAGAGGTATCAGCTCTCGCCTGTCAAGCTGACAAAGATGAGGCACAATGGCCATGGCCTGCACCCCCTCCAGACGAGCTTTGTTAGGGCAAGTGCTGATATTTAACAAAGCAGGAAGGGAATAGTTAGGAATTCTCTCATGTATTCCAGCAATGTTTTTTTTTTTTTTTTTTAATATATAAACTTATTTCAAAAGAAAAACATAAAATAAATAAAATAAAAAATAAATATAAGGAAAAATGCTTCAGGCACAAGAATGTTATGGTGCTCAGGCTGGAGAGACCAGTCTCATTTGTGGGATATCAGCAGAGCAGACAGGCCAGGGGCAGTCACAGGCTGAGATATGAGAGAGACTGGAGCAGAAGTAGCAGGATGCCTGTTAGCAGGTGGCAGCACTGGTATGCTGGTACACTACCCACCCTAAAAGTGTCCCGGTTGCTAAGCAGGAGGCTTCCCGAAGGCAGGCTAATTGCTCTTGCTTTCCTCTAACAAATCTGCCCAGGAAAACCTAGCTAGCGCTGCACGCCTTGCTTGAGCAACATCACTGTGTTCCCATCGTTTCCTCATCCAGATTCATTAATCCACGAGCACTTAATTACTGTAGTGTTAATGGGCTCACTCCAGGCTTCCTATCTAGGCAATACATGAAAACATAATTTTTAAAACTAAAATGGACAGATCTCTTGGGAGCCTCGAAATAGACTTTATTTACTCTCCTAAATTGGTCTTCAAATTTTGAAGTTACATTTTATTGACTTGAAGTGTACTTCACATAGCATTAAAAATGTTATTTGAAAAAGGAGCAGGGCATGGTGGTGTATCCCTTTAATCTTGGTACTCAGGAGGCAGAGGCAGAGGCAGGCACATCTTTGAATTCAAGACCAACCTGGACTTATGGATCAAATTCAGGACAACCAGGGCTACAGAGTCAGACCCTGTCTTTAAAAAAATAAAAGAATCGTTTCTCGGCCTTTTGGCTAAGATCAAGTGTAAAAAAATAAAAGAGTGTACAATTCCATAATCTTATTTATTTATATATATGTGTATGTGTGTGTGTGTGTGTGTGTGTGTGTGTATAAAAAATAAACTCTGGTGTACAAAAGTCTTTATAAAAAGAGATCAGAGAGTTGTATATAAGAAATAGTGAACTTGGCCTCTGGTGCCAGGAACAGGAAGTTCAAAGTGGACCTTCTATTAATACATTATTCTTTCAAATAAAATGTTTTTCAGCAAAATATCCACCTTAGGCAGAAGAGAATAAACCCTTCAAACTCCCTTTGATGTCCTAAGGACATCTGTGTTCACAGTTCTCCTGGAGGCCAAATGACGCTGAAAAAGACAAAGCACCCATAAATGAATTTGTTTTAATTGTGTTCTAGGAAACAGATTGAATCAGATTAACACCACTGTCCCTGTAGCCCTGTTCAGATGGTTACACTGCTTAAACCTGCAAGTTCTGCCAGCTTAGGAAACTCGTGAAACAAAAAAAAATCAATGACAAATTAATAATCACACCAAACCACCAAATTTCTGAGTAGCAGATTCACAAGTGGCTTCTTCTTGTTGAAAGAGCATGTTGTTTCTACAGAAAAACAAAGGCAGACAGGAGGCTGACATGCGGACACTTTGTCTCATCCGTTTGTGGCTCGGAAAGATTGGGCATCTGTTTGCCTCACTGCTGGGAATCACAATGAAGCAGTCTGTCTTGCAGTCTTACAAATTCAAGGACTTGTAGCTTCCATGCTAGGACAGCCCTCTCCTAAAGGCATCACCAGAAGCCACACAAAGAAAGCATGGCTACCTGGCTTCCCTCACACAGTCCACCAAAAGCCCTGAAAAGGTCTTTCATTTGTCCTTGTCACGTTCTCTATTCACATAGGCCCTTCTGCATACACAACTGAGTGTCACGTTCTCTCTCTATTCACATAGGCCCTTCTGCATACACAACTGAGTGTCACGTTCTCTAGTCACATAGGCCCTTCTGCATACACAACTGAGTGCCACGTTCTCTAGTCACATAGGCCCTTCTGCATACATAAGTCGTATTGCACCTGCTTTTGTCGAAGAGAAATGCTGACCAGGTAGGATTTGCTTCGTCTGCTCCTCTCTCCAGTCATCTGTCTACATGATAGAACAGGATGAGGAAAGCAAACTTCTCAAATAGCATTAAAGGAACCAAACACTCCTCGTCATTCCTACACCCAGGGGAGACATCACAGGGAAGCCATCAAGCTCCCAAGGGATGGCCAACAGATCAGCCCTGACAAGTGCACTCGGCTCATGTCTACCATGCCCAGACATGATCTGTGCAACCAAACTGAATTGCCACTGTTCCCAGAAGGCCTTCCATCCATGCTTATATACATGATTAAACTACTGACTCCGTTTAAATGGTACTGAGTAGAATCACTAAACAGTGGGGACAGGATCTAAGAAATATCATATGAGGTGATTTCCTCACCAAGTGAAATGCCTACCACCTAGGTAATGTAACCCAATAAATGGGTCCACAATCACGTATGTGGCTTCTTACTGATAGTAAAAGCTGGGGAGCAGGAGAGGGAGAGAGAGGGAGAGAGGGAGACAGGGAGGGGGAGAGAGGGAGAGAGAGAGAAAATGCATACCTCAACCAGAGTTCCCCAGGCACTCACAAGTGCAGGTCACATGTACTGCGACTCTGAATGAATTCCAGGGGAGAATGCCTCAGAATCAGCCCGAAGCCACAGACCCTACAGTGCTGCCACTGATGACACAGCGAGCCTCCCTTTACCTGATGTATGCACCCAGCTTAGCCTGCTTCTGTGAGGCTGGGATCAACTGAAATTAGCTTTCCAAAACCGCTTGTTTGCATACATGGCTTATCTCAAAAGAAACCAGCACAACTCGTGTGATAATTATACTTCTGTTTATGAACCTGGGCAGAGAAGAC
Source organism: Apodemus sylvaticus (assembly GCF_947179515.1). NCBI lineage: Eukaryota > Metazoa > Chordata > Mammalia > Rodentia > Muridae > Apodemus > Apodemus sylvaticus. The sequence continues at coordinate 146,981,252 of NC_067477.1, forward strand.
CATTGATTTTCTCATGACTTTCCATTTCAAATGACCGGTATCTTTGAACAGTCTTAGCTGTAAACATCTGGTTTTGCTGAAAAAGCAGCAAAGGGAAGAGGAAGGAAGACAGGAAGGAAGTAGGGTGAGGGGTAGGTCTGGAGGGAGAAACACAAGCCCTCAAATGCCTGCTGGAACTTGACAGGTTTGCTCAGCGTCAGCATACCCTCACTTGGGAACAAGTGGTATTGTGTTAGAGGCTGTCCTAGCATTATAGGGAACTTAACAGGAATTTCCACCCTCCTTTGAGTGTGGGCAACCAAAAATGTCCCAGATGTTGCCAACTATCCTTTGGGTCTTAAAATCATCCCAGTGAGTACTGAACCAGATGACATGTAAATTACAGAAACAGAAATAAGCAGACAGGGATATTCATGTAGTTTCTAACTATCTTGGCATATGATTAAAGTATTTAGACAGATGTCACTGTAATTATCCCTTCTAAAATAACTGAATAAGTAGCACGTTCAGTGACTCAATATCAGGATTAAGTCAATTACAATATCCAGAGTTAGGAGTATGTCTTGCAATTCTAGATTGGGCATACTTTGCCAATGAATGTTAGTATACTTTTTTTTAAAAATTTAGGAAATATATATTTATATTTAGGAATATTGTATATTACCACTATATATTTAGGAAATATACAATTAGGAAATAAAGACTTAAATTAGGATAATATATATTATTTTCTAGAAAACAAAATGTCCAAATACATGAAATGTGCCACACAGAAAGTGAGCCTCAAAGTAGACTTGGTTCCTGGGTTGGTGAGGTGCATCTGCGTAGGTTCAACATCTTCACAACAATGAGCCACCTCAGCATTGGTTCTAGGAGAGAGGACAGAGTGGCTCAGGTCCCTTACAAAAAAAAGAGCTATGGATGTGTCCTATGCACATCTTCCTAGATTCTAGTTTAACTTCCTTCTAACTTAAGAGTTAATTTGTGTGTGTGTGTGTGTGTGTGTGTGTGTGTGTGTGCGCGTGCGCGCGCGTGTGTACAGCTGTTAAAATACAATGCCTAGAGAATCACACAAAAGTCTTGAGTGAGTATAGGTTAACACCATACACCCAACTGCGTACACATCAGCAGAAAATGTGCACACACACACACACACATACACCGATAAAGAGCCCACCGATAAAGATGGCTGTTTGCTATAGTACATGAAAGCTCTCTGAAAACACCTTGTTTGGCTTTGGAACCACACAGTGAACATAATGACTGGGTGAATGTCTGAAATCTAAAAGCAGAATGAAATAAGTAAATTATATGTTGAGTTGGTAGCATAAATACAGAGAAATCATTCTGAATAACTTGGAAGACAATAATCTGGCTATGCTCCCTAGTGAGATAAATCATAAAGACAAAAGTATTTTCAGCTATTTTTGGTACTCACTTGTTAGCAGTAACATTGGTAGCTACTTGAAACATTAATATGTAGTATGTATAAATGAAATGTAATTATCAACCCAAGAAGTAATCATGTAAACATACCTAGTTACTATCTCCAAGAGGAAGCACATACAAATATAAAACTAAGAATTTATAATTTTAATTTTGAATTAGAAATGTCAAATGAATTTATAATATATTTCAAAACAAACAACAAGTTTTTAAAAGTCCTTTGTCAGCTGAAAAGGCCACAATGGCCAAACAGGGGCAACAAGAGCCTCAATTCCCAATGTGGTTCCAAATTCTAGTTTATAATTCTACCCCACCATTGCTCTTTTGAGGACTGCAGCCTCTGTCTGAGGTGGGCTCCATCTGCAGGCCTCAGGCCCACTTACCTGCGACTAAGGTAACTTTAGAGCCATTGCTACCTTGCAGCTCTCACTGGCCAAAACTGGGGCACTCTGAACAGGGGTCAACCTCAATGGATGAAAATACTTCAGAAGTATCAATTCATAATTTCTGATTCTCTTTTTATTTGAGGTTATACTGCAAATAAGCCCCCTATATAATACACATACTTCAAGTTAAAAATGTAATCACCATACCACCACAGCACACCCCACCTAGCACCTCAACACAATGCATGCCAGGGTCTCCACAAAAAGTCCCACAAGAGTTCACATTCAGTAGTCAAAGTACAGTTTCTCCTGACTGTGTGTCACTTTTGTACTACCCTAAAGCCAAGAGTCAGTCCAATACTATCTGGAAGACTGTCCTCCAAAAAGCAGACATGACAGGAGGCACTGTAAAGCCACAATCATAAACTGAAATTTTTTAAGCCAAGTACAAGACTTTCCTGGGTATCTGTATGTTCATTATCCTCCAATTCTGAGTAGCAAATATGGAAGGACCACATCACCATGAATGCAGGCCCTGTCACCCAGGCCATCTATAGGGGCCACTTACATAGGCACAGACCACACACACATACACTCCTCACACACTGGAAGATATAGTCATGATTGATAACCACTCAGATCAGCTTAGATGAGCTTTAGATCTGGTCAACAGTTTCTAAGAAAAACCAGTTAGCAAATGCCAGCCTATGGGAAAGCCAAAGAATAAATTTCTCAAAATAAATCAATGAGCCCTGCCAGGAAAATTGTACTGGAAAAATCAATGGGACATTCAATTAAAATCAATGGCTTCTATTTGCATCTTGATTTGAACTATACATACATCTTTGAAGACGGTAGAGAAAATTATTACTGAAATACCAAAATATTTACAGATGACATGAATTGGCATCTGAATTCCCTTTAAAAATTACATGCAGAGATTACAAAAGAAAGAAAACTAAGTAATGCTAGCCATAACTGGTAATTGCTGACACTGGGAGATTTGTTCCATGATTCAACTTTCAAAACTAATGCTAGATGAGATACTAATAAGCCAGAAATGTCAAGAGTCAAAGTCACCATATATTGTGACAGCCTAAAGGGCTTAAAAAAACCAAAACCAACCAAACAAAAAACTTCACCAGGCTGCAAACCACTTTCTACAACCAAAGACCAGCAGAACAAAACCAACCTAGAGCAGAGTCACAGCTGATGGTGAGGTTAAACCAGGAACCTAGAGCTTCCACGATCTCAGCCACCTGTAGCTGTAAAGGCCTAAGGTATGACTGGGCCTGGGAAGACACTAGGGAAGGTCTCAGGTGAGTCTGTGCAAAGCCATAGCACATTGTGCCTTCGCTGGCTTTGTAGAGTCAGTTTACCAGGATAAGGACAAGACATGAAGGCTTCTCAAGGCCTCGTAATCTAAACTCCCCTCACTAAAGATAGAACAATGAGTCCTGAGACTTTATTCTCATAGTATACATAGCTGATACACAATCATTTAGTGTCCCAGAAAAGCACACTATCAGTAACAACCCAGTCATGTTTTATAAGGATCAAAGGACACCCATAGTTCAAAGGTTGTAAGAAGAATGATGCCAGTTCAATTCAGTTTTGCCTAAATTACGGAATGGGAAAATTAAAGCCCAAATCAGATCAGTTACCACAATCAATTGTATTACAACAGGTCAACCAGAAAGTTCCTTACTGTAGAAAAGGTTGCTTTAGGAAACCTGTCAGTGCACAGTAGGAACATACAACAAGCTTCTGTGTGCAGGAATAAAGAAATATTAAGGACAGCCCAAGGACCAGAAGCAAGGACCAGCCACGGGACCACAGCTGGTACAGATGTGCTAGGACAGGGGCATTCTCTGGACTGTTTTTAAGCACTCTCTACCCTTTGCTCCTGCCTGCCCATAAGACCAAGCAGAAGCTTCACTCAGGACAGGCCTTCTTTCAAGTAAGTAGAAACCATGAGCTGACAACCTTTGGGGTAGGAGAAGAACGACCCATTTCAATGACGTCACTTCCTGAGTTTGAACCCTGAAGGGAAGGATTAAAGAGCTTCAGCTCCAAGGTCTTCATTTAACAAACAAGAAAATGAAGGGGCTGGAGAGATGGCTCAGCAGTTAGGAGCACTGACTGTTTTTCCAGAAGTCCAGAGTTCAATTCCCAGCAACCACATGGTGGTTCACAACCATCTGTAATGAGATCTGATGCCCTCTTCTGGTGTCTCTAGACAGCAACAGCCTTTAAGAAAGAAAAAGAAGAAGAAGAAGAAAAGGGAAAAGAAAATGAAGGTGCAGAAGTGGTGGAGCCCAGGCCACTCCAGTCAGGGTGGCTCCCCTGTACACTAACTGCTCTTTCAGTCTCATTAGCCAATATACATCCACTTATAATTCCAGAGCCCCAAAGCTTCCTGAGCTGTGGCTAGAAAAACCCTCAAGTACCACAAACTCTTACTATCTAATTCTTACCAAGTTCAAATGCCAAAAGCATGGCCTGAGAGGGTTCTATCTAGGGTTGATAAAAAGAGACTGAAATGAGGTGACTTTTAAAATCCAGTCCTGTGGTCACAGGAACAAGTGGGCAGCCATGTGGGGCACTAGCTGACTAGCCCACACCTTCTTCTGACACACCTCAGAAGTCAACACTCCAATCAGGTGTTTCTTCTGGGCATCTGCTGGCCTTCAAGGAGGAGGCAGAGCCCAGCATCCACTGCATCCTCTGCATTTCTCCCTGGGTGTGCTGAGAGCAGAGGCTGGAGCCCAGGTGTTGTATAGTTCGCCCTGAGACGAAGACAGATAAGGAGTCACTCGCATGTCCTATGAATGAATGGCTTGATCAGCTGAGGAGCACAACCTGTCTTATTTCTCAGGAAAACAGAGACTATGTTTGTGGTTCCCCTCAGGAACATGGAGGGAAGCAGAGGCTCTCTAGCTCTCACAGTGCCAAGGCCTAACCCTGCCAGCCTGTGATACTGAGTATGTGATACTCACCAGCCCCTGCTCTGAATCAGTCATGCAAGGTGACCTAAAAATATGTAGAGAGCAATTACACAAGCTGCAGAAGTTCAGAAGGCCCGGCACAGCCATCCAGGCAAGGAATTCTACAGCATGGACAACCAACTCCTTTCCTTCCCTTTCCTTCCCTTTCCTTTCCTTTTCCTTCCTTCCTTAATGGTTTTATTGCCTAAATTCCTATTCTTTTCCTTTTATTGAAAATATTTTCTTTCTTCTACATGACATATCTTGATGATAGTTCCCCTCCCTCTTCCTTCTAGTTCCTCCCTTCCTGCCTCCTACTTGGATCCCCTTCAAGATGGCTCAGTGGTTTAGAGCACTGACTGCTCTTCCGAAGGTCCTGAGTTCAAATCCCAGCAACCACATGGTGGCTTACAACCATCTATAATGAGATCTGACACCCTCTTCTGGTTTGTCTAAAGACAGCTACAATGTACTTACATATAATAATGATAATAATAATAATAAATATATGTTTAAAAAAAGAAAATTAGAAAACAAGCTTTGAAGGCAGTGGTTCTCAAGCTGTGGGCTGAGACTCCAGGGGGTGCTGACGACCCTTTCATAGTTGCCTGAGACCATCCTGAATATCAGATGTTTACATTATGATTCATAGCAGTAGCAAAATTACAGTTATGAAGTAGCAACAAAAAATAATTTTATGGTTGGGGGATCACCACAGCCTGACGAACTGTAGTAAAGAGTTGCAGCATGAGAAAGGTTAAGAGCCACTGTTCTAAGAGATAACAATAACATAAAATAAGAGAAAACAAAAAGCAAGACATCAGAAAAGTAAGATTTAAAAAAAAAAAAAAAAAAAAAAAAGCCCTAACAGTGCACTATGCGATGGGGAACCTCCCAACGTGCCGCTGAGGTCCTTTTGTTTTCTGTTGGCGTCTACTGCTGGGTATCCACCCTATAATTAAGAATAATTTGTTTCCCCAGTGAGATTCCCTTTGAGAAAACCAAATTTTCTTTGGGAATCTATTTTGCTAACTGCTGGAGATAGCTGCTGGGTTAAGAAGAGGAGCTTGAATCTACTTCTCCTTTCAGCCCTAAGACTCCATCTGAGGAACACCCATGCAAGTCCGCCCGGTGCATGCTGCCTTGTTCTCTGTGAGTGCATGTGTGCTGATCCTGTTGATTTAGAGGGCCTTGTGGTCTTCCATGCTGTCTGGCTCTTATACTCAAGTTTAGGGTTAGGATTAGCTGCCTCTTCAACAAGGCTCTCTGAGCCCTGAGGGGAGGAATTTGAGACATTGAGTGTAGGGCTTAGGGCTCTGTGTGTGTGTGTGTGTGTGTGTGTGTGTGTGTGTGTGTGTGTTCCAAAGTCTCTCTCAAAAACAGTTCCTTAAATGTCACTGTCAGGCCCACATGCTCATGTCTACAATGAGCTTTAAGAAAGAAGAAATGGTTTACTGTATCTGGGACTCACAAATCAACGTTTAATCCTTCCTGTCCTACAAAAAAAGAATCAGCAGTCTAGCAAGGGAGGCAGTCAGAATGTTAGAATGTGAAAAAGAAGTAGACTCTGCTCCCTAGCAGAAGAAATGCAAGACCATCACGGTCCTTCCCTCATTCATGCCCTCCTCTCCTCCAAGGCGAAGGCATGGCTCGCGCTCACTGTAGACTTCTGTTAAGGACTGTGCCTGCACTCTGCAAGTCTGTGTATGAGAGGAAAGCAGTGCTATGGCATTTCAGCTCCTCTATCACCTAGGGAGATTTCAAAAATACAAATTACCAGGGACCACTCCCAACACTAAATGTAAGTACGCACAGTGTTTGTAGTAGACCTTCTGTATAGGCTGGTGAGGTGGGCTCATGGGCAAACGTGCTGCCACCAGACCTGAAGACCCCAGGACCCGGAACCTATGTGGTGTAAAGAGAGAACTGACAGCTGCAAGTTGTCTGTCCTCAAACCGTCTTGTGCACAACACAGCACACGGACACACATACACACACAAAATAAACTGAGAAGTATATGTTAAAAGGAGGAAGAGAACAAGAAGAAGGAAGATGACAATGGGAAGGAAGGAAGGAAGGAAGGAAGGAAGGAAGGAAGGAAGGAAGGAAGGAAGGAAGGAAGGAAGGAAGGAAGGAAGGAAGGAAGGAAGGAAGGAAGGAAAGAAGGAAAGAAGGAAAGAAGGAAAGAAGGAAAGAAGGAAGGAAGGAAGGAAGGAAAGAAGAGAAGAAGGAAGGAAAGAAGGAAAGAAGGAAAGAAGGAAAGAAAGAAACAAGGAAACAAGGAAACAAGGAAAGAAGGAAAGAAGGAAAGAAGGAAGGAAGGAAAGAAGGAAGGAAGGTAGGTGGATGGGTATGATTTAGAGAAAACCATCTTTGAGAATCCCAAGTAAAGGCCACCCAGACTGCCCTACCTGGGGATTCATCCTATAAACAGTCACCAAACCCCAACACTACGACAAGAAGCGTGTACCAAAAGGAGCATGCCATGGCTGCCTCCAGAGGGGACCTGCCAGAGCCCTACAAATACAGAGGCAGAAACTAGCAACCAACTATTGGACTGGGCTTGGGGTTTCCAATGGAGGATCTGGAGGGTGGTCTGGAGGAGCTGAAGGGGTTTACAGCCCCATGGGAAGAAGAATGACTTCAGACACCCCAAGACTCTCAGGGACTGAACCATCAACCAAGGGGTATACATGGTTCCAGCCAAAAATGCGGCAGAAGAGGGCCTTGTTGGGCATCAGTGGGAAGAGTGGTCTTTGGTTAGGTAAAGACTCAATAGAAGCCCCAACAAAGGAAACGGACTGGGGGGTGGAGAGGTGGGAATGTGTTGGGTAGAGAGGCATATACATGGAGGCAGGGGGTGGGAGGAGGGGTAGGGAATCTTTGGGCTTTTGGGAGGGGGAAAATTGAGAAAGGTTTTACCATTGGCAATGTAAATGAAGAAGATACTCAATTAAAAAAAAATTAATTAAAAAAAAAAGAGAGAGAGAATCTCAAACTACAAGGTGAGTCCTCACAGGCAAACTGCGACCCTTATCTCATGTTTCATGCCACTAGTTGACTCTCACCACATCTTACTGCTCCTGTTAGGACTTCATCTTGCAAGAAAATCATTGCCACCATTAAGACTCGATATTTTCTCAGATGAAAAGAACTCCCTTACCCAAAGAAACAAGGCTTTCTCCTTACATGAATGTTTGGGAGACACCTGGCCTCTCACTGTCCAGAGGTAGAAGAAGCCAGAGCTAAAGTCCTTCTTAGTCACCTGAGATATTATTGTAATAATAATTCATAACATATTCTAATAACAAAGGGTCTGTATCCATTTAGAATTCTAAAACAATGAGTGTAACTGGAATAAACAAACACTCACTGGCATGAACGAGAAAATCAAAGATTTCCTTTCCTGCCCATGATAATCTCGTCATAAACAACAGAATTAGTACAGATGGCTTTCAATTTAAAGCCCAGAGCACTCAAATACAGTGGCTGGTGGCCAAGTTAATTTAAGAATAAAGACAGGGAGTGAAACTAGAAGTGGATAAATAGCATTGAAAGAAAACAAACAATGAAACAGAAAACCCCAGGAGGAAGCACTTGAGGGAGACCAGTAAGCTCTACAGGCCAACTGCAGCATCCAGTAGCTGTAAGGCATGGTGCCATGTTGGCACGGCACCCAGATGCAGACATGTAGGACATTCTTCAAGATCTCTAGTGCTTACACAACTTGTCAAACGGGATTGAAGATAACAGTAAACCCAGCAAAATCTGTCCCTGTAATAATTACAAGCACCAACAATTCCAGCTCAGCATAATGACTTTGACCTTTGGATGTGGTAACAGTGACAGTACTGACAGGAGGTATGATACATTAAAGAGAGAAATTAAAGTTAGTCTTTTAGCTATCAACTATTGACACCACAGATTCCAAGAAACTGGAATTTCTCCAGGAAGTGGGCAGTGAAGCTTCCTGCCAACCATCCAGGAGAGAACTCCTGTCCCAGGAGGTTTCATTGTTCTGACAACTTTATAAGACAAACCAGGAGCCCTGGCAATGGTGAGCAAAACTGTGCCTTGGTGAAGACTGCTTAACTACACATACCTCTTGAAGTGTATTCCTATCTAAACCTTCTTGTATCAGGCCCTCAAGATAGACTCGGGGATTTCCATCTCTCTTTATGTGTTCCTTTTACCAATGTGGCCACTGAATAACTCTTTCTCTGCTTTTTTTACTACTTCTAATGTGTCCAATTGGCCTACTAAGGATGGTGTCTGACCCCAGCCACTTAGGGTTACCAGGGTTCCTCTGCGATCTAACAACTCCTGTAAGAAAAGCAATATGCACTGAATAGAAACCAAACTTCAGATATAGAGCTTTCCCTAAACTAGCAATATGCAATAGGACCCTGGGGAGGATGGACAATGGTCATCACCTAGGGAAACCCCCAAACTAGGACACTATTGCCAGAATTATTTCAGACATGGCAGTTAAATTATAATTTAAAATATAAATTTAATAAATTCCATGAGATGTATAACACAATAAAACTAGCTTTCTGTTAGACAGGTCGGTCCAATAGTGCAAGAGTTATTAGCTCATTTAAGAAAATGTACGCTAAGATATTCAGTATGGCAGATGTGTTAAGTAAATTTTAACTTACATAGTCTCTCAACTTCAACTTAGGATGGGCTGACTGAGAAGCAACACCATAAATCGAAAAGCATCTGTAATCAACCCAGAGGAGTTTCAACTGTGACTGATACACTCCCTTCCATGACCTTTGGCCTTACTTTTCACAGTGGGCTTTGTCCCACCAAAGAATGTTTTATGGGTGAGTTTTGGGGTGGTGGGTGTCCTTTAAATCAACCAATGACAGCTACAGTGTCTACATTTTCTAGCTTTTGTTTCCAATTTGCATAACCAATTAAAAGACACACATTATGAAGAACTGCCTCACTCTTCCGCCCGCCCCGCCCTTTCCAGTAATTCAGATAACTTTAGAAACTTCCAAAGCTCCAGTCATCACTTCTTCATCCTAGAAGCAAGAAGAGCCTCAGAAAAGAGTGCGTCCCAGCTGTGTCAGGCCTAGTGGCAGATGGAGGACAGGAAAAGTGGGAGAATAAAGAACCAGCAGAAAAACCCAGGTACATTTGTTCCAACAGACCCTGGAATGGTGTATATCAGGGGTCTGCATGTATGTATGATTTGATTAGAATGAGTTCAGCTTACAACATCAACGCAGATCAAAATTAAAACAAAACCGATGGCCTTATTAGTCTTCCAATCCAACCTCCTCGATAACATCAGGGAAAGGGAGCAGAGATTTGCTCCCTGGCATGAAGAAGTCTAGCCCATCGGGACACCTTTGTGGGTAAACTTACTAGTACCCCAGCAACTCCTAAAATGGCATCTTCACCACAGCAAAACTCAAGCAGGGCTCAATGCTTTACACATCTAAGGCTCTATAAAAAGTGACAGACCTTAAACAAAAGGCATTCCTAGCTCAGGTTTGTATAGAATCTGCAAGTCCAGGGTCAGGCTGCAGGCAGCTCCTGGTGGTTTTGTTTTGTTTTGTTTTGTTTTCTCATCCTGGTTCATGGTGGCCTTTTCCAGTATCCTTACATGGTACAGCAGCAAAGATCAACACTCTACTCCACAATGTTTTATTTAAGGCAGGCTCTCACTATATAGCTCTAACTAGCCTAGAACTCAAAAATCTACCAGTCTTAGTTCCAAAAGTGCCAGGATTACAGGCTTGCACCACCATGCCTAGTTAGTATGACTTCTGAAAGGCTCTAATCTCAATATCTGAGCTTCACTATTTAACTTTTGCCAAAAAGGCCCCATCTACATATATAGCCACTCACCTCCTCCATGTGGTGAGCTGTGAGGACTCTAACATTTTGGTCCACTGCATTCACTGGTAAAGGATTCTGCAGAGGCTCTAAATGCAAGCTCAATAGAACTGGGTCTGTGCTTTACGCTCTGGTAAGCTAGTTTTGTTCAGTTTGACAAGGAAAAAAATCATCCAAGATGAGAGAGAATCAAGTAACTCGGGGCTGAGCATAAGGGCAGAGAACAGCTGCCTTGTGTCCCTGCTGCATCAGCCCAGAGCAGGACCACGGAGGAGTTCAGATAAAACACCTTCCTACCACGAGTCTCTGAGCTGCTGAGGCTGGTCATGCATCAACACTTCACAATTTTAAAGGATGGTATTGGCATTCCCAATAATAGAAACAAGGGACTGAACCACAGATGGCAGAGATGTAAGATATGCTCAAGGCCAGGCAATACCTCGAGGATGGAGGTGAAAATGGTCAGAGGCATCTGGGCCGCAGCAGGAAGAAAGGAAGGAATCCAGGAGCATGGTGTGAGGGAGGCCAAGTCCACAAAAGAAAGAGCCATGAACATAGCAATGATAGATAGGAACCAGAACTCCAAACCAAACAGGAGGGAAATCAGGCCACAGCCACCACAGGCAGACATGGAGCATTGCCAAGTCTCCATGAACTGACACCTCTCAACATTTTACCAAAAGATTTTAGGTCAAATTCCCATGGCCTGTGGTTTGTCTTCATTCTTGTTCATGAATATATGGGCAAGGCTAAGCTGGGGGCTGGCTTGATAGATCACACACAGGGAGGAACAGACAAGGACCCAAGAGAAGACCAGGGCCAAGTCTAAGGCTGAGGCAAAGGCTCCAACAGAGACCTATCCTGTTTTGGCACTGACTGTGCCCAAACAAAGGGGCCTGTATTTAGAAAACCATTCACACTAGTGCTCAGGTCCTGCAGACTCCAACAAGTGGCACCTGTCTTACATTTGTCATTATTTCTGCGCTGGGTGCTAATAATGGACTGTTCTGTCTACAACACCAATCACAGTGCCCCAAACAAGAAGAAATCAATAAAGGGCTGGCTGGGTGAATGGATTAACTAACAACAGAGAGAAATGCACTAGAGGGGACATTCGAAGAGGAAAGCAAGGCAGAAGACAAATGAGGAAGAATAGGAAAACAGGCATGAGTGGACACACATTTGCAGGTCTCAAGTGTATATATTTATGCCTATAGACAAATGTAGGAAGGATAAGGATAGCCCAGTTTAAGAATTCATCTGAACCAAAAACAGACATAGCACTTACTAAGAATTATGGATCTGGCATCCAGCCTCCAGCTAAGATGGAGAGTGACATTTGTGTGCAGTAGAGCTCTCCTAGACTAGCCTTACAAAGGACAAAAGCAAACATGCCCACATGGAGAGTAGCACAGGACTCACAGGCACCTGCGTAGACACAAGTAACACGGTTTCCACTCACCAGAAGAAGTAGCTGCTCTCCTGTGTGTATGAGGAACTCCAGCCTCTGGGCACATCTGGATTCTAACCTAGCCTGTGAGCACATCTGGGTTCTAAATCAGCCTGTGGGCTCATCTGGAGTCTAAGCCAGCATGTGGGCACATCTGGGTTCTAACCTAGCCTCTGGGCACATCTGGATTCTAACCTAGCCTGTGAGCACATCTGGGTTCTAAATCAGCCTGTGGGCTCATCTGGAGTCTAAGCCAGCATGTGGGCACATCTGGGTTCTGAGAACTCACAAGGAAACACGTAACTATGACTTTTTTTCTTGGCTGTCTTCTGGATGAGACAGTTTCAACTCTATCCTTTTGAATGGCAGTGATTTCTTTCATGCTTACCTACATGACAAACACCAGGATTACTTTCTCTTGTGTCCACAGAAATCTCAAGAAATAATATCTCCCACTGAGGTTCATTATCCAACTCCGCCTTTTTCCAAATGGATTCAAAGACTACCGCCACTCCAGGAGCCAAGTAGCACTACATACAATTACTGCCTGCTTCAAAAGACATCCTGAGGCACTGGTGGCATCCACAAGCTCCTAGCCTCACCCATGTGTCCTGGGGCTGAAATTTAGATTGCATGATTTCTGCACATTGTAAAAATGTTAAAATGGCAAACACCAAAATCACCAGTGACTTGCAAACACTCAGGACCTGAGATAGCAGCTGAACAGCAGGTCTGAGCAAGCAGACACACAGTTCCTCCAAAAGAACAAACTTTTTTTCCATTCTTTTGAAATGCCAGACTCTGTTGTGGGAAGCAATCAGAACTGTGGGATCTATAAACATATTTGACTTAAATGATAGTGATTATCAGAGTATATAATGGTACAAGAGAAAGACACTCATCTACATTCTAAAGACCTGAAAACCAGTTCATCAGCATACTCCTTAACCCTACACCTTAGTACAAGAAAAGGCAAGCAGGAATGTCTGGCACTTTTCTCGTTGCTTTGAGTACCCAGTAGAAACACATACATTGGAATTGAACATGCATGCCCCTTTCCTTACACAAAGCCAGCACTAACAGAATTAGCCTAGAGAGGCTGCTTCAAACTGTGAGAGATACACAAGTAGCTTCTCCTCCCTGGTTAACCCAGACATAGCCACTGGACAGGTTGAAACTCTACTCTCAGGAATACTGCTGTCACGGGACACAGGATGGCAAACTTCTATTAGAACTAATGAAGTCAAGGTTTTCCTTACTCAACATGACTTACATCACTGAGTTTTAGAGCATCAGTAGCATTGCACAGGTCACAGAAGAAAACAGCCCCCAAGCTAACATAAGGCTCAGATGACAGTAACAAAATGGCCCTGTAATGGCTATTCCTGGTTGTCAACCTGACTATATCTGGAATGAACTACAATCCAGAATTGGAAGGCTCAGCTGTAATCCAGATCTTGAGGTTGGAAGACACAAATTTCTGACCTGGATCTTGGCATGGAGATCTTGAGGCATAGTGGTCATTAAAAGCTTAGCCCCAGGAAAGGTAGTACACGCCTTTAATCCCAGAAGACTGCGCCCTGAGTTCAAGGTCAACCTGGGACAAAGCAAGGCCCAGGTCAAGGTGTATGCTGCACACCTTTAATCTTGGCCACACCTTCTGCTGAAGACCTACATTGGACATAAGAAGAAGGAAGACTCACTCTTCACCTGCTTGCATTTACTTGCCAGCACATCTGTAGGAACCTCCTTCTACAGAAGAGCAGCTGAATCAACTAGCCTCGTGGGACTGAGCAACTACTTGATCCTTGGAGTTCCCATTAACAGCTAACCATTGTTGGGTTAGTTGGACTACATACTGTAAGTCATCACAATAAATTCCCTCAATATAGAGAGACATTCCATAAGTGACTCGAGAGAATGCTGACTAATTCAGACCCAAACTACTGTTCTCTGAGTGTAGCAGGAAAAGGAGTTTTGTGTTATCCTGCAAACCCCCAATCTGTCTACATTTCTGTTACAAGGCAGCAATATTCAGGCAGGGGAAAAAAGACTTGACTTTCTGGAAAATTCCACTGGTGAATTCCCTTTGAGTCACAGGACATGATGGATAAGCTGGAACAGGCTACCCTGCTGTTTCCCTTTAAAAAAAAAAAAATCAAACATGAGGATTTAATTTATAGCCTTTTCCTAGGGATGGAGGGCACATGAGAAAATCTGAGCACATGCATGCAGGGCTATTACACAGTGCATTAGCTGGGTTTCCTCCTGCCTGCATATTTCATAATCCTCAGAGGAACAAGCTGAATAAAAGTCGCCATTGTTTACCCGTAAAGGCTGCCCCGCCAGTGCTGCGCCCACTGAGGGAACTACTACACATCAGTACAGACTACAGTGGACAGTCTGCCCCACAGGGGATGCGGGTGGCAGAAGGGTTACTTAGCCAAGGGCAGTACCAGCTACTCTTGCTCTAAGTAAATATGCATTAGGAATTGAAAAGATGATCCAGTGGGTAAAAGCAACTGCTGCAAAAGTTTTAAAGACTTGAATTCAATCCCAGGATGGAAACGGCTGCCCTGTGCCCTCTTCACGCTGCACACCAAGCACGCTCTGTGTGAACTCAAGGGTGTCACTCAGGCCTAGCTCTGCTTTCTCCTTTCACACAAACTGCAGTCAAGCACATCTCCCTCCAGTATAGCAGCTGTGACATCTCACAGGGACACAGTGGCACAGAGGCTCGGCCTGCCAGCTCTGCTTCCTAGCCTGAAGATTTGGGCCTCCCTTCTAGTCCAACACATGGCAATAGCATCTTGCTCTACTGTTAAAATAGCTTTAGTGTCTTCACCTTGTTCCCAGTTTCAGATGTCAATTTAGGAACAAGGTGAAGACACTAAAGCCCATGCCCCCAAGAATGAGAGCAGGCGCCGCTGCCCTGGGCCTGCACAGCATGGCCCTTAACTTGTTCCTCCTCAGAGATGCTCATCCATTTTCTTAATGAGAAAACTGGGTTTGGCATAGTGTGAGGATTTCTCAAAGTGTGAGAACTGCCCAGGGGGGCAATCTGGGCCATGAGTTCAGTCCCCAGAAAGATAAGCATCCATCTAGTTCCTCAAAACTCTAAATGACATTCTCAGACCGTACCCAACTCCTGGCTGGACACAAATCTGCTCTCCTGAGAACTTCTACTATCACAGATCCCACATCAAGTATTGCCCAGCTCAGCCAGTGTCCGAAGCTAAACACACCATGAGAGGGGCAGTGTCTACATAATGTGAACAGCAAGTCTCTACGGTCCATAAAAGGCAAATTCTTTCACCCTTCATCCATGAGCAACTGACTTAAGGAATTAATTTCTTCCCCAAAGGTTCCAAAACCCACACACTCCAGTCCCTTATTTAAAACTCACCCATGTCCTCTCACAAAAACATTTAATGAGCTCTAAGAGACTTAAACCTAACACAATGTAAATGCAACAGTTATTTTACTATAGTTTAGAAGATGACAAAAATAAACTACCTGTTCAAGTTTATCATGGCTATAATGTGCAAAGATCTTGTATCTATAGACTATATAGCTCAAGGTTTCCCTGCCCGTAGCAAGGGGCTGCCAGACCTGTTCCCTCCCTCCCTGAGAGCCACACACAGGCCCTCAGAGCACTTATCACTATGACCCCCAGTGGCTCCCACCTCTGTGACTCCACCCATCCTAAAAGTCTCAAGCCCAGCAGGACCAAGAAGGCAAGCCACAGTCAAAGGTGAGACAGGTTGTCCTGTAACTAGCCCTAAGAGATACCAAGTTCCCTATTCAACTGTTAATAAGAATCCCCAAAACTTCATGTCTTGCCTGTGAAAAGAGGGTAGCATTGAGGGTCACAGTGTGTCACTGCTTCATGGAATCAGGCACTAAGCAGTGAGGCGACCATCCCACTGAGGCCTTTATTACTAACACTGTGACCTTAGAGCCCCTGGAGAGAAGCAGATTGACCCCAGCGTTCGTGCCTGCTCAGTCTCAAGAAAGTGAAGGGTTGAGAGACAAGGCTGGTGGAATACACCTGTAAGACAGCTACTCAAGATCTCAGGGACAAGCACCTAGATCCAAGGGTATCCCAGTCAAAGTGAGGCACTGTTTCAACATAAAAAGTGAAGAGAAGCTCAGGGATAGCTCAGTGTTAGAGTGCTTGCCTGGCTTATGTAAAGACTGAGGTTCAATCCCCAGTATGGGAGGAAAACAGTAAGATGAGGAGGAAACAGGTGGTGGCCAAGGGATTAAGAACAGACATACTGACGCCCCTCAGATAAAAAAGCGAATGGAGCAGGGCGGTGGTGGCACACACCTGTAATCCCAGCACTCTGGGAGGCAGAGGCAGGCAGATTTCTGAGTTAGAGGCCAGCCTGGTCTACAGAGTGAGTTCCAGGACAGCCAGGGCTACACAGAGAAACCCTGTCTCGAAAAACCAAATCCAAAAAAACAACCCTCCCCCCAAAAATGAATGAATGAATGAATGAATAATAAATAAATAAATAAGAGTTGAAGTTAAGCTATGAACAATCCCAGACAAGCTGCATGTGCCTCAGGCCACCAAAGAACACTGAAGGCCGAGAAAGAGAGGAAAGCAATGCATGGAGAAGCTAATATTCCTTAAGGAGACCCTGTGAGGATAAATATGCAAGTGTACCTCCTTTTCATGCCCAGGCAGAGCAGATGGAGAAGTGGAGGGTGCATGGCACACCCAATGCTATATACAGGTCAGCTAAAGACCAGGGAATGCCTTCAGAGAGAGCACAAGCTCGGCCAAGCCAGGCCGGGAGAAAGAAGGTAGGTAGTAAGCAGGCGACACAAGCAAAAGAAGCTGGGACTAGCATGAAAACAGCCTGGCCAGCAATCATTCAGTCTACCACAAGATGATCTGTCTAATGGTCTGGACCTAGGTGACTTTTATAATTAAAACATAAGCCTCACTGACAGAAAATGGAAAAACAAACAAGCCCTAAGTGAGCCCCAAGGTATCCTTTAGCTACTAAATAGGCCTTAAGCATTCCTGATCCAGGCCCTTGGCATTCAGTTCTGACATCACCCAAGATGTCTGAGAAAGGTGTGTTTTCCCTAAGAACCACGGCCCGTTTCAACCCATCGATTCCCAAAGTACCAGGTTCATAATTGCTCTTCTCAAAAACTCTAAGTAAGGAGTTCAGGCATGGGCAAGAACGTGTACTCCTGTTGCTTGTTAAAGACCAAACACAGCTTATAATGTTGGGCATTTAAGTAACAGGTTGGCAGAAGTGTCTAGAGCCCACGGGTCTCGGGGTGCCATGGCCAAGGCTGTGAGTGAAGGAGACTCGGCCAACTCCCATTCCACATCAGCAAAACAAGACAAGCCGTTTAGCTGAGGTATTTTTATTTCCAGTAAAAGAATTCATCTATACTGGTACAGCAACAGATTCATAAAGGTGTCTAATGTTTTTCTTCTAGCAGATAGACTGACCTTCTTCACAATGACCCCACATTCAACCTGAAAGTCGATCGGCACAGTGAGGATCTCCTTCATGTTTACCTGCCACAGAGCAGACGCAGACAGACCAGCAACCAGCAGGAAAACCATCATCACTGACAGACTTGAGAAATGGCATTCCGTCACAGCCAAAGCACACTGGTCGGGCCATAGTCCAGTATGATGTGTCCGTCAAAGGATGGTTATGTTTAGCACAGACATGAAATGTTCCATACAAGCCAAAGGCCAGAGACGACCAGAAAAACACAGGGAAAGTGAAACAAAGAGTGTCTACAGGACGCAGAGGGGCAAAAACCCTGAAGGTCCCCTGATCTCCTTGAATTTTATTACAAAAGGGACTAGCCTCTAAGATTCAATCACCCACTCTCATTTCCATGGGGTTTTAGAATTAAAGCTGCTGCTAAAGTAAATACCACCCCTGGGCAGATGGCCTTGTGTTGTATAGGAAAGCAGGCTGAAAATGTTCCTCCACAGCCTCTGCTTCAGTTCCTGCTTCCAGGTTTCTGCCTTGAGTTCCTATCTTGACTTCCCTCAATGACAAATAAACCCTTTCTTCCCAAACTGCCTTTTTTTTTTTTTTTTTTTTTTGTCATGGTGTTTTTACCCAGCAATAGAGAACCCTAAGACAGCAGCTTTTCAGTAAAATTAGTACTTTCTGCACAACTGTGAGGACGCAAGTTAGGATCTCAGCACCTGTGTAAGAACCAATACACCTGTAACTCCAGTGCTGTGGGGGGCATTGACAGGAAAATAACTAAGACCTGCTGGCTATCAGTCTAGCTGAAAATGTAAATTCAAGGTTCAGGGAGATATTCTGTCTCAAGGGAATAAGATGAAGAACAAAAGAAGAGGGATCTTTGTGCCCTCTTCTGGCCTCTGCACACATATACATATGCATGCATAATATATAAACATATAAAATCAAAATATAGGTATCAATACTGATGGTGTCAGAATAACATCAGCACCAGTAAAAATTACTAATATATATTATTTTATATATACAACAGACACACAGGAATATATAACATGCAGAGCAGCTGAGAAGTTACAAGCACTATTCAAAATTGGCTAGGGGTAGGCACACTCATCACAAGCTAACTGTCAGGAATCACTAACAGCCTTAACTGGCAATGACAGCCCTGCATACACCACCACATGCTACTCCATGCTCTGGCAAGAATAATCCATACTATATCTTATCATCAACGCTCACCCTCTTCTTCAGTCAGCAGACAAGCATCGAGCACATGGCTGCTACATTAAATCACCATTTGATTCTGGTTTTTTGTTTGTTTGGTTGGTTGGTTTTGGTTTTTCAAGACAGGGTTTCTCTGTGTAGTTCGGGCTGTCCTGGAACTCACTTTGTAGAC
This sequence comes from Apodemus sylvaticus, assembly GCF_947179515.1. NCBI lineage: Eukaryota > Metazoa > Chordata > Mammalia > Rodentia > Muridae > Apodemus > Apodemus sylvaticus. Next base: position 147,000,259 of record NC_067477.1, read on the forward strand.
TAGGCTGGACTCGAACTCAGAAATCCACCTGCCTCTGCCTCCCAAGTGCTGGGATTCTGGTTTCAAAGCAGCTAAGAGTCTTTACTATCATCTGGATTCAGTATGCCTGAATAAATTGAAAGGTTTGGTATGTGAAAAGCCTAGTCCTCAAACAGATGTTGGGAGACAGTGGGATGCCTAGAAGGTAGTTTTAGTGAAAGGTCAAAGAGATTGGAGGTGCTTTCCTCAGAAGGAATCACACTATTCTCATGAAGTCTGAGATCAGCTCTGCAACACTGAGTTGTTTTCAATAAGCCTGGCTCCTCCCAATCCTGGCTTTCGTTGTAACTTCCCAGTCACATGGCAGCACCTGACATGCTATCACTAGCATGGTGTTTAGTTACAATGGCTAGCCAACCAACTTCGGACTTTCAGCCTCCTGACTTAAGGTAAGAAAGACCTTTAATTCTTAATAAAGCATCTAGCCTTGGATATCCCATTGTTATAATGGAAATCAGACTAAGACAGTCCCACCAGGTAATAATCGCTAAGGTTGACATCAACATTTCTAAAGACATTATGAGGAACAGGCGTCAACTCAACTGCTAACTCAGGTCTGTGGGAGATGTCATCCAGTTTCCTAGATTAGCACAACTTTAACTTTCAAACATAAGAGAGAAAGAAAGCCAAGAGAAATGATCCTCACTTAACTGCTCTGGGTGTGCCTGGAAGGCAGACCACAACAGTCACAGTGACTTTATTACCATTTCCTTCCATTGCCACAAACCATTACTTATTACACTAAAGACACCCTGCCCCCCATCGTGGAGGAGCTGGTTCTAAGCACACCCAGGACATGAACCTGTTTGCTTAGCCAGCAGTTTAGGCAGAGAGACAGAGAGCAAGGGGACCTCAGGAGGCTGTGGTAACCATACTGCAGAGCTGTCATTTTCTGTAAGTCTCTAAGTTGCTTGCAAGTCTCCACAAGGCATCATTTCCAAAACTACAACCCTGCCACCACCATCAGCACCAGAGCCACTGATGATCAGAGGTTCACCACTGCCTTTTCTGTCCATCTGGCAGACTGGGTTGTTTCTCAGTTCAGAGGCTGAAAGCACAAGACAAGTCCATGTCTGGTGGCCACATCCTAGTTCACAAACCAGCATCCTCTCTCTGTATTATATAACACAACGGACAAAGGCGTGAGAGAATAAATCCATTTGCTGGGACTCCACACTCAAACTCTAAACAACTCCTAAAGGTTCTCCTCTAACACCATCACCCTGCAACTAGACTCCCAACATCTGGACTGCAGAGACAAACTCTCAGCCACACAGTGATCACACTACCTGGCAACAGTTTTTCTCCATAGTCAATGGCTTTCAGGCACAGAAACTATGGAATTCATATTATTCAACATCCATTTCAACATGACAGAGGCCATGAAGAATGAGGATAAACATCAAAACTTAAATCCAAACTCCAAAGTAAAACAGCATTTTTGAAACTGTCACAATAAAACCTACCATTCTAAGACAGGCACAGGACACAAGATGTTAATCCCAGTACTGGGGAGGCAGAAGCAGATAGATCTCAGAGTTCAAGGCCAGCCTGGTCTACAGAGCAAGTTCCAGGATAGCCAGGGCTACACAGAGAAACCCTGTCTTAAAAAACAAAACAAAACAAAACAAAACAAAACAAAAAGCAAAAACCCACCATTCTGAATAGTTAATACGTACTAATTGAAAGAAAAGGGAAGGTGTATTTCATTTGGTTCCATTATGAAGGTTTCCATGTACAAAAGTTATGAGGAAACGGGCATATGAGAAAATCTGAATATTTATAACTCTTAGGACCCAAGTAAATGTAGTATCTAAAAAGCAAAGACCTTAATATTGAAATTTTCACTTTAAAGGTTATTCAAACAGTCTATAATAATTACTCTTCTATATTTATCTTGCAACCAGAAACTTAAAGTATGCTTTCGTTTCTAACACATATAAAATATGCTTAGTTAAAATAACACCATATAAAAGACAGAAGGTGAACTAAATAAATGACCACTGACCAATGAGCTGTTTATTTTTGGGTCAACCAAGGATCAGGCCTGTGCACCTCCAGCCCAAACTCGGACAGGTTCATCCCACACACAGACGCAAACTTGGCCTGGTTGGCCTTAAACCTGTTAGCAAAATAAGAAAAGCCAACTAAGGAGGAAACTGCCGGCCTGAATGTGCTAGGGTATCAGGGCCCACTCCACTTGGCGCCCAGCTGTGTCCCCAAGCTGTTCGCAATACTACTGTTCGTCACGTCTGCAATCCATTAACCACCACCCGCGCACACCTTCTGGGAAAGTCGTTGTTGTGTATAAATATCAGCGTTTTGCAAACCAAACCTCTCCACACAATGCCAAGCTAACAGTGCTCAAAAGGGAGGTGCCATCGGGGCATTAAAAGTCACACAGCAAATTCTTGCAGAACCACATGCTTAAATCACCCTGAATAAACTGAGGGGGCAGAGCAACTGGGGAAAACTTTGGCTGAGGAGGCTTAAGTCCTGGAAATGCGAGACCAGGTGCAGCAACTAGAACGAGGCACAAAAGCGCCCGGCGCCGCCGAGGCAAGGACCTCCTTTATGGAACGTGACAGCAGCTTTGTGCCGGATCACGAATAGTTCTAAATACTGGAAGTTCTTCCCGGCCATCGCAGCTTCCCGCTTCCTAGCGCTGTGGCCTTCAGATCCCAAGCTATTCTTCCTAGGCACGCCGGCCCGGCGACCTGGCCGCGGTTCGGTCCCACGCCCGCTCGCAAGCCAGGGCTGCTAGCGTTCTCGAGGGCTGTCGGTCCTTGGTCCCCGGTGTCCGCCCGCGGAGGGCGCCCCACCCCCCACGCCAGCCGGAGGCTGAACCTGGCGACGGCTCACAGGAAGGTGTGTATCCGAGGTGCTGGTGCCCGGGGACGCCAGGCCGCGGCGGGGCCGAGGGCACCAGTCGGGTGCGCAGGGGTACGCGCTCCCTGGCCCTCCCCGGGCAGCCGCGACCCGCCCGCCCCTCTCTTCCAACTCTACGGACCAGCCCAAGTTTGCAGCCCCCGCCATCGCCTTACCTCGCTGCACAGTGCACGCCGAGGCCGGAGGGCAGCAGCGCAAGTCCCGGGGCTGCGGCCGCGCTGCGCCCGCCAGATGCCGCTCTTTGTCTGCACTGCTCCCTCCTCCCGCCACCAAGCGGACGCAATTGGAGCCGGCGGACCCCGCCGGCCCGGGAGCCCCGAGCCTGCCTGCAGCCGAGCCCTCCCCACCACCACCGTGGCCGCAGCCGCCGCCCGCTCGGCCGCGCGCACCGGCCTGCGTTCCGCGGCAGCGACCCTCCAGCGCAGCGCCCGCCTCCGCGCGCTCCCCGCCCGCGCTCCTCCCCGACTGCCCTGGCGCCGCCCAGGGGCTGGCCCAGCCCGGCGCAGGCGGGGCCGGGGACCCACCTGGGAGTCCCGGCCAGGCCTAGGGAAAGCCCCGCCCGTGGGCTTCAAGCCAGAATCCGCTCTAAATTAGAGTTGGGGGCATACGGGAGGGGCTGCGAGGGAGAATGAGGTGCCACTTCCAGCCCTCGAGACCGACCGGGCAGTCTCCGCACCCCGCTGTGCGTTGGATTCTTACAGCGACCTCCCTACCCCGCCCCCAAGCTTTCCCACAGCACTCTCAGCCAAACAGGCCTGGTTTCTGTCAGAAAAGTGACTTACATGAAAATGTCACTTCCTCCCAGTAATTGCTTGTGGGCATTTTCTTTATTTATTTGCCTAGCATTTATTTACTTTCCCATCCAGACACTTTTTTACTCCACCCCCCACCCCCAGCCGGGACCACTTCCTAGTGGGGGAGGAGAGGAAACCCGACCTCCGCCGTGCCTCCTCCTCGCCCCGGGCAGCTTATTAGAGCCCAGGAATTCTTTAGTACAGAGGCTGAGAAAGCTTTAAAAGGAAACCTTGCTCTCCCAGCTTTTGAGTAGCAGCCAATCTGTAAGCAAACTTAGAAAGCTAGAACTCTAGATCGATGGGAAGTCCGGAATCCAGATGTTTCTTCTCCAAGGTCCTTCACTCATTTTTCCCCAAAGGAAGCCCTGATATTCAAATGAATTCACTTTTCAGGTCCGGCAACTCACATTTATGTTAATGAGATTCTACCCTAGCTCCAACCTCCACCTTGGTAAGGTAATGTTGTAGATGTCCCTCCAGTCAGATTTCAGAGCCTCAGGGTCTGCTGACAGGCCTGTAACTTGAGGTCACTGACATTCTGTGGGACACAGCATAATTGCCCCACATATTTATGGATCATTACTTCCATGACCTCTTCACACACTGGGGTACCAAAACCCACAGATTCTCATGTATCCTATACCAAATGGCATGGAGTTCTCATGTAGCCTCCACACAGTCTTTTACTGCCTTTGAATAATCAGTAAATGAGGTGCACTTCCTGATACCATATACATGTTGTGTAAATAGTTGCTGTGGTAAACAGTGCCCTTAGGAAAGGGAAAGGCAAGGTGGAAAGTTCCCTCCAGCAGCTGCTAACCTGCTTGGTTCTGAGTCTTGTCTTACTTAATACTACTTGGGATCCTTCTAAAAAATTTGCTTATCCTGCTCATGGTGGTTAGAGCCACTTTCTCCTCTTACAACTGACATCCCTGAGTAGCATTAACTGTAGGATTTTGAAGGGTGAACACAGGGAGGACTCATGGGAGGACTTTAGGACTCAACTGAGAGGAGGATTTTATGTAAGGATGTAGGGTAGTGGGAGGAGTATGAATGGTCTTCTTGCCCCAGGGAAGTAAAGAATACTGGATGAGGACCCCAAGGTGAGGTCAGGAGATGATGCAGTCAAAAGCGAATATCAGCAAACTTCTTTGGCATATATACCCAAGAGTGACTTGTTAGAATGGGCATAAATTACCATCACTCAGAGAGGTAACAGCTCCAATAGAGTATAGGACATTAATGGGGAAATTATTTAAGAGAATTGAGAGGAAGGGCTCTAGAGATTCCGGCAGCTATTTGGATGTGAGTGCTCAAAGAAAACATGAATAGGCATCAAACCTCACCTGAGTAGCCAGAGGTAGCTCACTCTATGGCTGATGATACCGGTATTCAAAGTAGAGAGTTGGCATTGTGAGGCATGTAAAAGAATGTTAGAGCCATGAGCAGCCAGAAGAGGTAAGAAAGGGGTGTTGTCTGGAGACTTTGAGGACATTATGAACATCAGAGTGTGGAAAGAAAAAACTGTGCTTTGTATTATCTCACATTATGTCTATAACTATCTGTGTTTGTCTATGCATGACTGTGTCTGTGTCTGTGTCTGTGTCTATGTATGTCTGTGTCTGTGTCTGCGTCTGTGTCTGTGTCTGTCTATGTATGTCTGTGTCTGTGTCTGTGTCTGTGTCTGTGTCTCTGACTGTGTCTGTGTCTGTGTCTGCATCTGTGTCTCTGACTGTGACTGTGTCTGTGTCTCTGACTGTGTCTGTGTCTCTGTCTGTGTCTGTGTCTCTGACTGTGTCTGTGTCTGTGTCTGCATCTGTGTCTGTGTCTCTGACTGTGACTGTGTCTGTGTCTGTGTCTCTGACTGTGTCTGTGTCTTTGGCTATGGCTATGGCTACAGCTATGGTTATGTCTGTCTATGTTCATGTTTGTCTATATCTATCTATATATCCTGTTAAATTTAATGAATTTAATTTACGGCCAACTTACTGAAAGCAAGGACTCTCCAGGAGGCTTACAAGTGATCAAGTGACTGTTCCTGCCCTCAAGTGACTTTTTAGCTAGAAAATTATCTCTTGCTGCCTTAAATAGTCATCTAAAGTAATGAGCCTTGTTCCTCTTTAATTGTGCCATCCATCTTGGATGAATCCAAACACCCCGAGGGCAATGATGGAGACTGGTTTTCCTGCACAACCCCAGACCAGACAGTTTGTTTGTCCTGACAGATGGAAGTCCCACATTACTAAGAGATTGTCAAAGAGAGCAAAGGTTGCAACTATTGGCAAGGAGCAGTATAATGGGCCAAAAGATTTTCTGGGCATGTATAAAAGGACAGTTGATGGCTCTTAAGATTATGTGCTGATTTCTTACCCAACATGCTCTGTCTCATTTCCTCTTCAGACTCAAAATGGAACAAACAATGTTAAAGGCCTGACACGTTCTCAGTGACTGGCAGAATGAACATTGTGAAAGTCAATCTCTTGGATGGAGTGTAGAACTTCGTTTCAGTGGGAGAGCTTTTGTCTAGCATGCATGAGGTCCAGGTTTTACCCATAACACTAAAAACAAATAACACTGCTATAAAACATTAAATTCAAACAAGGTCATGCTCATATGAGACCTCACCTATACAGGAGCAATATGGCTCTCCTACTTCTAAATGAAATGTGATCTGGGCTTCTGGAAACATCTAACAGTTTAAATTACAGGTGGAGACAAGGCAGCCATGCAGAGTTGAATATAACTTAAGACTAAGTGAGCTCAGCACACTAGTGTGCATTTTGAAAAAAAAAAAAAAAAGCCATTCAGAATAGTGGTAATACTACAAAGAAAATTTAAACCTCGAAGGCTAGCTTGCTCCAAAACATAAAAATGCTTAGACTTCACATTGTTTGGAATCGTTAGCAGCAGGGCAGAATTCATTTTGGATAAGAGCAATTTGAAGAGGGAAAGCTAAGATCTCCACTTAGAATTCCACCTTCAAGTGATCATCACATGTGTGACATTTCTGTTAGCTACAATCAGTCCTCAATTAATCAGAACATCCTAGAAAGGGCTATTCTGCAAAATTGTATTTCCATGTTAGTTGAAGATTAAGTAGGAATGTAAGGAATGTAAGTTGAAATCTATAAAATGGATACACTGCAAGCTGATAAATCACCTTAGAAAGCACAGTATAGTAAGGAGACAGGTCCTTCCCTGATACTGGGGTCCTCTGCCCCTCAGAGTCACCATTCCAACATGCACCCACATTCTGCAATGCTGAGTGGGTAGCAGAGTAAGCGGGATGTTTGTGAAATCAAAGCTATCTGCTAAAAATGCTTTTTAAAAGGAATAATGAAACTATCCAGGAATGGTGGCTCACGTCTGTGACCTCAGCATTTGGAAGGCTGAGGCAGGAGCATTGTGATCTCCAGGTCAGACTAGACTACAAGGCCATCCTAGGTCACATAGTAAAACCCTTTCTACAAAATCAAAAAAACAAATTAACAGTAGTCACATTTTTCTGCATTTTACCCAAACGTGTTGAGAGAGATTTCCATTGAATGAGAGTTCTAATTAACCAAAGTCTGTTTAGCCCTCACTTGTATATATATTTTAACAAGAAAGATTTTTAAAATATAAGATTTCAGTCAAAGCACTGGCCACCCTGTGCCTTTTTAATCCCACTCTTCATTAAAAAGCAAGTAAGTCCTTGGGAAGTTTGCTTTAAGAGTACCAGCCTAGACTTTGCTGTTTCCAGGACACTGCTCAGAGTAACAATGTCAAGTCTGTTGAAAGTCTTCACACTACAGATGAGTCGTGTTTGAAGAACAAGCCTGTGTAATTTAATAACTGATGGTCTGGGCCCTCTGACTAGATAGCACTGTCCAAGATGCAAAGAGCTATCTTTCTTTGGGGTTTCCCTTACTCTATGAACCTACATGTGGTCATGTAGCTAATATTGCCTTGCTGTCTAGGCTATACATGCTCTGTATGATATTCTAACACCATGAACTGATTAAAGAGGTAAAGATGATATCCTTGGATCACTGAAGTGTCTCATTGACAGGAACAAAGGACAACTAGAAATAGTTTTTTCTTCCCTGTTTACTGTTGTTGCCCTTTAAAAATTAACAACAAATGAAAAACAAAAGACATTGCTATGTAGCCTAGATTGACCTCAAACTTATCCTCTTCCTCAGCTGCCTGAGTGTCTGGGTTATGGGCATGTACCATACACTCAATAAAAATGTTAAATTTAAGCACCCACATGTTTACATATGAACTAATTAGATCATCACTGATCTGGAAGCCCAAAGTTGAGGAACATTCCTTGGCAAAGTGACTCCACCTTCTTCAAAGTCAGCAAAAGGTTGTTGTTTCTGATAGTTTCCCTTCCTCCAGCCAGGAAAGGTGACTTCAATCCTTTGAATGAGAATAGCCCCATAAGCTCCTATTCTTGAAGGCTTGGTTCCCAGGTAGGAAGGAGGCTTTGAGGATTCAAATACCCACGATCAGGCCAGTTCCCTGATAAACATCTGCAATTTGGGGATTAGATTGGAACTCTCCACTATTAAATCCAGTACCATACCTACTTGCCTACTTCCATGCTTCCTGTCTTGGCATGATGATTATGGACTAACCCTCTGAAACTTTAAGCAAGCCCCCAATTAAATGTTTTCTTTTATAAGCTGCCTTGGTCATGGGATCCCTTCACAGCAATAGAATAATAAATTGGACAGTCATCCTCCCTCAGGACTCATATAATTATAGCGGGGGCCTCTGGAGAATTCATCATCATTTTCCTTCTCAAGGCTTGTTTCTAACTCACCCCTGTAAAGTCCTTTTGCAAAGTGTAACACAGTCACAAGTTCCTGAAATTAAGGGAGGGGTACTCTTTGAGGGGTTATGATTAGAACATTCCTCATGGGGCAGGCTAACGTTGCAGAAACTTCTGAGAGGGGCTGAGGTAGAACGAGGATGCCCCGTGGCATGGTGAGAGGAAGAAGGTGAGGTGTGCTGGCTTAGGAATATGAAGGGAAACAAGATGCCTTAGTGGGGTACTTGCTGCAGCGCCGTCCCCCATCGCATCATGAGCTAGGGCAAGAGAGGACACTTTCCTTCATAATTTAGAAGAAGCCCATTTCCATCCATGGATTAAACCTTCAATCCCAGAACCTCTTGGAGGAGGTCAAGTATGCCCATGGATTTCTAACAAAAGAAGTGACACAATTAAAAAGATATTTGGGCCATAACCACAAAATTATAGGAAATACAGACGACAGTAAAGTATCCATCATAACCAAAACAAAGAACTCTTTCCAAAGTGCTCTCTCCAAAGGGGTACAGGAAGATGATGTAGTTTTAAAGACTTTTGAGACTCCAGACAATGGCTTTGGCTATAAAGATGTATAGTAGTCTATTTTTATTGCTATTTCTAAAGAAGGCTGAGTAATGAGGTTTATTTTGGCTTGTAGCTTTGGTTCACTGTTGAGGGGCCATGGTGACATTAACATTCTTGCTGGCAGAATCTTAAGGTGTCATAAAATATTACATGGCAAAAAAGATAGAGGATATGCTGTGTCTTCTGGTCTCTGCCGATTATAATAAAGCCATATAGCTTTCACTGATGGCTCTACTCTGATTAACCAAAGTTAATTAATGTCCAATAGCCTTGCCTCTGAATACCATGATCAGATTAGTTCTCCAATCCTAAAACTGGAGATTTAATTTAAATACAGGAACCTGAGAAGACAAACTTAGACCACAGATGAGCCACATCAGGGTGCTTATCCTGCAGACAGAAGTTCTGGTGGGGTTGTTTTTTGTGTTTGTTTGTTGCTTTCTTTCTTGTATTTCCCCCATTGTTCTCATTGGGCTATACATATGTCTAGAAACACCCTATGTTTGAGTCAGAAGAGAAAAAAAAAATCAATTCCTCTTCCACTCAGGGAAACAGCACAATGTCAACCGTCAAATCTGGAGACAAACATATGAGTAGTAAGAATTATTGACAAGAGATATAGTGATCTTGGGAAAGGTGGCGTGTAGGGGACATCTGAAGCTGCTGCCCTGGAACCACCTGGGTACTCACACCATGTCTGAGTGACCTCAGCTGCCAACACTCAACAGAGAGACACTGAAAACCAGAAGTTACTGGAGACTAATATCAAAGCTTAGGGTGCTGCTGAGGCACCTTGAGGCCAGGGCCCTCAGGCCCTTTACTGTGATGAAGGTCATTGTGTGACCTTCATCAGGCCTGCCATGATGTCTCTATGCATAGCCCTGTACAATTTCTCTTCAAAGCAACCCTTGGCTTCATAAAAACCTGCTTCACACACATACAGGCTGTGATATGACTTAGACCCTGAAACTTCCAGATGCCTATGTTATTATAGAGGGATTCCCAAAATAACACAAACTAGCAGGGAACATACCAGTTCTCATCCAGTCAATATGAGCAGAGGGCACAAATGTGATGCTGTTGATGAATTTCTGGTCTAAAACCTGTGCTAATTTATAAACATCAGAGTAGCTTCAAAGAAGACAGTGTTGCTCTTTAATTCAGATTCTTGTGGGATCTGTGAGCAGCTCTCAGGCTCTCCCTATGGGTTCTCAGCCAGTGACATTAGCTAGGCTGCTCATTTCCTTATATGCAATAGTCCTGCTTCCCAAGCCTTGCTTGCCACTCTTGTGGCTTCTCTTCTCTATAAGAAGGACATCAAAGGGAGGAGAAGCCCTTGGTCCTGAGAAGGCTTCATGCCCCAGTATAGGGGAATACCAGGACACGGAAGGGGAACTGGGTGGGTTAGTGAGCAGGGGGAGAAGGGGATGGGATAGGGTGTTTTCAGAGGGGAAACCCGGAAAGGGGGAAAACATTTGAAATGTAAATAAAAAAATCCAATAAAAAAGTAAACTGAAATACCATCTAAAAGCTATTTTATGCTGTTATCATCTATTTTAAAAATTATTTTATATACATGAGCACTGTGCCTGCATATATGTCTGAGCACCACTCAAGTGTCTGGTACCCACAGGAGCTGGAAGACAGCATCGAATCCCCTGGGATTGGCATTTTAGATAGTTGTAAAACACCATTTACATAATTGGAATAAAACTGGAGTCTTCTAGAAGAACAGCCAGTGCCCTTAATTGCAGAGTCATCTCTCCAGCCTCATTCTTAGGTGCTTTTTCTACTCTAAATATGAATTATGTCGTTAATGTTATGTGTCCTAAGAACCTTGTTATAGTATTAATTTAGTATATATGTGTATAATGGATGTATTATACATATTTGCATCTTCCCTTTTAATTATATGATGCATAGTGTCTTTTTGTTTTGAATTTAGTTACTTTAATCTCAAATTTTATTCAAAGGCTTTGGATGTTACTGCTTTATAAGTTTCTCATTTCAGTTTCAAATAGATTAAAAACCCATGCTTTAATGTTAAAAACAAAACAAAACAAAACAAAGAAGGTATCTGACCCCCAGAAAGCAGGACAGTGGCACTAGGGAGTTAAGTCCCCATGAACCTAAAAGCATACCTATAGACAGCTGCCTCAGCCTTTTCATGCTCTGTGTATAGAACATTCTATAGGATGTTCTTTATCTCTCAAGGTTCTCCAGCAGGACTGAGTCTCGGTTGCCCCTTGCTGGGCCCTTTTGGTTGTTTGCCTTTCTTTCTTTACTATTACTCTTCCCTTATGTACTTGATAGTCAATATAGAACAGGTCAGAGAGATTGGCAACATATTGCTGTGTCATTCTGGTGGCTACAAGTCCAAGGTCAAGGTATCCTTAGGCTTGCTCTATTCAAGGCCTCTGTCCTTCCCACTGTGCCCTAATACGGCTCTTCCTCCAAACACACACTCCCGGAATCTCTTTGTCTTTGTACATCAGTCCCATTGGAGTAGAGTTCTGTGTTCAAGGCCATCATTGCAGGCTTGTCACCTCTTTAAAGTGCTCTGTCTCCAACCGCGGTCACACCAGAGGTTAGCGCTCCAAGAAGCTCATCTATCTGATCAGGTGTGCGACTGAATATAAAGTACTTCCCAGAGAACCACATGTGTGAGCTTTAATCTTTGGCCAGCAGAGCTAGTTTGGGAAGTTACAGGACGTCAAGAACTATGAACTAGAGTGATGGCTTGGACCTTGAGGGTGATACCTTTTCCTGCCAGAGCTGCTTCCTCACTTGCCAAAATGTGAACAACCCAGGCTACAGGATCCAGCCTTGCTCACAGTCCTGGATGGACCACCCCCACCCCTGTCACGCCTTCCTCAGCATTAGAACTCAAATGAAGACAGCTACACCAAAATCCAAAGTTAATACAGAGATAACATTCACACATACACATTCACACTCACCTGGTTTTGCAGAGCAGGGATTTTGCACACCCCAAAGCACTGCTGCACCTGCCAAGTCACAGTCTGGGCAGTCTCAAATAACACCATGTAAGAATATAGCTGTGAAAGAGATAGCGCTTTCTCCTTAAAGAAAGGAAGGGAGGCAGCACCTCACTTTCTCTATGTCCCCTTTTTTCTGCCTCTCTAATACCTCTGCTCTACTCAAAAGCAGCTAGCTGGGTGTGAGACTCCTTGAATGGTAGGGGGAAATTCAAGAGACGATCAGATCACCCAAGGGCCTCTGAGAAGCCTCCTTTCGTGTTTTCGTGGACTGTGTTTAAAGCAGTTCACAGGAATGCTCTCAGGTCCCTTCCATGTGAGCATCTCTGCCCTCATGCTGGCCCCACACCAGTGCACTTCCCAACTCCCAAACTGGAGCAAATCAACATTTTTTTATGTGCCTAAAGTTCTGTTGTTGAAAATTAGGAGACATGTGTGCAATGTCATAGTGGTGACTAAAACAAAAAATATCATCTTGCTGGGCTGAATGCATTGTAGCCATTTGTTTTAAATCAGAAGACATTTGAACTACAGCCACTAACAGGAGCTACAAAACCCATTGTTTATGCGAAGGCTTTGAAGTCACTGTTCTATGCTTTAGCCAAGAGCCACATCTACCTTAGTTTAGGCTCCTTTGACCTCCTCACAGAATCTGCAATCTCTCTCCTGTGAGGCCTGATGACTTCCTTTGGTGAACCCCGCTGCCCACGGCTCCTTTAGTCCAGCTGTCTCCCTGCTGTCTTTTTTCTGTTCTGCTCTTTTCTTCAGCCAGTGTTTTTTTATTCTATTCAGGAAGGTTTTCTCTGACTCAGCTTCTTCATTACCTCTTGCTGGATTCTTTACCCTGTTTTTGTAATGTTGCTTCATTTTTTAAAAAAATCTGAGGAGCTGGAGAAATGTCTTAGTTGGGAAAAGCCCTTGTGTATAAACATAAGAACTTGGGTTCAGATACTAGCAGCATATAAAATTCTGGATGTGGTCATATGCATGCCTGTAACCTATAATCAGAGAACTGTGATGTGTGTGTGTGTGTTGGGGGATAGGATACATGAGGATCTCTGGAGCTTGCTGGCTACTAGCCTTGGTGTAGGTTCAGTCAGAAACTCAAGGGAAGAAAGCTGAGGGTTAGAGAGCAGAGTGTCTGCAGTCCTCCTCTGGCCTCTGAATATGTGAAAATACCTGTATACATACACCACACTCACACAAAAGAAACCCAACTAAACTATACCAAAATAAACAAAAACAAAACCATTTAAACGACATTATATACATTGTATATAAACTAAATACATTGTGTGCATCCCCCGCAGCCTTGCAGGACTCCCCTTGATGCAAAGGTGTCTAAGAGTCTACAAATTCAAAGGAGTGCTGATCCTTGACATAGGGTCCAGTGCGTGGGCAAATGCAGCTGCTACTCAACCCTTCACATAGCAGAATTCCCCACATGTTTACCTCCCTGTGACCCCCCAGGCACAAGGGTAGGACTCAAGCGGTTCTCAGAATTGCCTTAAGCTAGGGACGATGAGGCTCAATGTTTGATGAATAGTCCAGCTCCATGCACCTTCCAGGCACTCCAGATTTCTCCAGTGTGTTACAGTCCAGGTGTTGCCTGCAGTAACCTGCTTGATAACATACCTTTGATTGCCACCCATGTTCTTCCTTTCTCTCCTCTCGCCCACTGCCCATGCTTCCTGGGATCCCTTTCTCAAATGGACTTACACTCTAAGCTTTGTGTGGTGCTTATGGAGGAACCCACGTGAAGACGCTCTAAGAAGACTAAAAGCATCTGAATTGGAAAGGACAGTTAAGCAATTGTACAGGACCTCTTAAATTTGTAATTCCATGGCTTGCAGTTGACACTGAGATAGCTCAGACAGGTCACTCCTTTGTGCCTCTATTTCAGTAGTTCCCAACCTGTGGGCTGTGACCACCTTTGAGTGTCAAACAACCCTTGACACTGGTTATCTAAGACCATCCAAAACCACAGAAATTTGCATTATGATTCATAATAGTAGCAAATTTACAGTTTGAAGTAGCAATGAAAATAATTTAATGGTTAAGGGTGACCACAGCACAAGGAACTATATTAAAGGATCACAGCCTTAAAGAAGATTGAGAACCACTGCTCTATTGTATGAGAAAGGTTTGTGTTAAAGCAAATTTTCATGATACAGTATCCCTGTGGATTCTCCAAACAAATCTGTGCTGTGAAAAGGAGAAGATGTTTATAATCTCATTTACATTGTGAGGCTATGGGCAATGGAGAAGGCGCTGTTCCTGTTATATGGTTCTCCACAGAACACTCTCATCCTGCATATTTTATGAGTAAAGGCACTGGCACCCTTACTTCTTTAGCTGCCTTCTAAAAATGCTGTTCAGCAGAGTCTTGGACGACACTTAAGAGAGTTTCCCAGAGGACCAAGGAGGCTTTATTTACTGTCTAATGTAATGATGATGAGGACTCTTTCCAGTACAATAGTTGCCCAAGCTTATTTGCTTCAGCCCACAGTAATAATCAAGTTCCCTGAACTCTGAATTCCTCTGTGGGCATGGAGACTCTGGGTGCATGAAATCTACCTGGGTCATTCTGTATTACCTATGGGACTCAGGAGGCCAGATGGCCAAAAACTAAAGCCAACGTGACTCTCACTGTGAGCCCTAAAGGCTGTATCATGTTGTGTCCCCCCCCCACACACAAAATGCATGGAATCATTGAAGTTCTCTTTGTAGCTCACAAACCAGGTGAGATGTTGGTATTTAATACTGGGAAAATGTATTGGATGTCGTGTCATTGGTATTACAAATAAAATGAGAGGACACTCACTGTACAGTGTTTTCTACTGAACAGGGACATGAACTATAGTAGACTTTAAAGACCCAGATCCAAGCTATGAACCTTGAGATTAGTCAAATGTTCATATTTTAAACAGAAAAGGATCTAGGGACTGCTTATTTTTGTTTGTTATTATTTCTTATTTCTTCTCCCCCTCCTCTCTTTTGACAGTTTCCTTTTTTCTTTTCTTTC
Source organism: Apodemus sylvaticus (assembly GCF_947179515.1). Lineage (NCBI taxonomy): Eukaryota > Metazoa > Chordata > Mammalia > Rodentia > Muridae > Apodemus > Apodemus sylvaticus. Next base: position 147,015,391 of record NC_067477.1, read on the forward strand.
TTTCTTTCTTTCTTTCTTTCTTTCTTTCTTTCTTTCTTTCTTTCTTTCTTTCTTTCTTTTTTTTGAGACAGGGTTTCTCTGTGTAGTCCTGGCTGCCCTGGAACTCACTCTGTAGACAAGGCTGGCCTTGAACTCAGAAATCCACCTGCCCCTGCCTCCCAAATGCTGGGATTAAAGGCGTGTACTACCACCACCCAGCTTGACAGAGCTTCTATGAATCCAGTTTAACCTTTAACTGCCTTGGGCCCCCAAGTGTTAGGATTACAGCCCCACCACACCCTACTTCTGCCTTTATATAAGTCCTAGGGGAATATAAGATGTGCATCACTGTACAAAGTACTCACCATAGACCTATTAGAAGCAGGAAAATTCAGTGTTTGGAATACAACATCACAAACCATTGTCCTGAAATGGAACACTGTCTATACAGTGAATGACAGATGTGGTCTTTTAAAAAAAAGACATAACCACCATTCCCATAAAGTTGATAGCCAGCATGTGCACAAGCAACACATTTGCATGATAACCAAGAGCTACCATACCAAAAACAAAAACCAAAATTGTTTTTAAAGTGTCAGATGATGTCATGCAAACTAACTTTATAAGAGCCTTCTTCATATTGTGAGACTTCAGCCGTTCACAGAAAATGTGAATTGCAGACTGTACTTTCAAAAGTGAAGGTGGTTACACTGAGGTCACAATCCACATTGCTACTTTAGACAAGATGAAATTATTATTGTGTGGTAGAATAATTTTTAGAAAAACTCACAAATTCAGCAAGGCTACACTGTTTTCATGTCTTAGAGACAGTTTTGAAGAACTAAGCTTGGCAATGTAAGTTTCCGGTGTGACTCGGATTAAAGCTACCACTGAAATGTCAGCTAAGCAACAGAAGGTCTGCTGTCAGCATGCAAAGCCAAGGAAGCCAGACTGTGTCAAAACATCACATGCTCTGGCCACACACTGCACATTACCCTATCTGATTGTTAAAAGGTAATGGCTCTTATATTTCATATTGTTCAATATTTCATATTGTTCAAACATATTTCATATTGTTTGGAAAGTATCTCCTTCCCGGTGGTAATTAAAACTAAGGTATTTAGCAGTCATCCGCTAAAGCTCGATGTTCATTATGATATTGTCAAATAAAACGTGTTTTCCTCTTTTTGTATCAAGTTTTTTAGTTAGTCTATGTACAGTGGTATATACTTGTAGTCTCAGCACCGAAGAATCTGAGACAGGAGGATTGGGAGTTTGAGGTCACTGTGAATCATGAAGCAAGTTCAGGACCATCCTGAAAGGCATAGTGAAAATACATTTCCATTAAATGGAAATCTCTTCTCCAAAATCTTTATTGTGTTTAGTTGAAAGTTAAAGCTAATTAGAACATCCACCGAAATGTTTTTAGTGAAGTAAACATTTAGAATTATTGCCAAAATAATATTTTAGTCTTTTCTGGTGCTATATGAAAGTATCTGCAAGATAAAAATATTCTGAAGAATCCTTATTTCATACACTTTAAATTTTCTATATTCCTGATCATAATATTATACCCTCACATTTGCACAAATTGCTATGTAATAAATGACCCCAGAATTTCGTTCTGAAAGCAAGATACATGCATGACCTTAATGCCAAGCACAGTCTCGCAGGGGCCTCTGGACACAGATCTCCATGAGTGTATATCTGTGTTCATGGATCCACGGTAAAGGGAATGACCAAAGAACCTCATAGGTTTTTGAGACCAGCTCTGTGATTAGCATGAACTTGTTTGCAGGACTGGGGCTCACTTGGGCTGGTGGACTGATGATTAGCTGTTTGTTACAGATTACTATTGTTTAACTGATTCCAATCATGTTGAAACATTTCATGCGCTAGAAAAGCTGAGACAGGAAACCAACAAGTCGATAATTTTAGGAAGTTCCTGCAACTAACCAGATTCACTAGGCCTCTCCCTCTCCAAGAATAAACACTAAAGACCTCTGAGGCCACTCTCAAACAAGGCAAGCTTCAGAGACTCTCTGAAAAGGCCAGATGCCAGGAAGAGGCAAAAATGAGCTGAGCCACTAGGAAAGGCCACTCTCCAGCCTGCCAAGCCACCTGCAGGCTGAGCGACGTTCTTCAGCTTCCCAGCCTTTGTGAGCTGTCACGCATGCTGAGGTGGGCTTTGGTGACAGCTGTCTTTGAGTCATTTATGCTTTTGTAAGTAGCCCCTCACACATACTCCTGTAAGTAACCTCAAATAAGCCACACTGGTTCACCAAATTGTATTTTGGTGTTATTCATACTTTGTCTGTCATGGCCGGGTGGGGGTTGCATCTTCTCTGGAAAAGCCTCTCATGCAAGTGTTCCTCTGTGTTCCTCTTAAGTGTTCCTTTACATGGGTAAGTTAAATGATTTCAGACTAAAGCAAACATTTTCTATAACTTACCTTTCCCGTATTCTGTTTGCAGATACAAGTTACAACTCCTGATCAGGAGAAGGATCTCAAGTAAGGGGCCTTGATCCTGGAGGATGTGGGTCACTGACGTCATCGGGGAAACTGCTTACTGGAGCTTTTTATAAAGAACACTCATGCTTCTATAATCCAAATTTTCCTGATCTATATAACTTTCTATCCACCAGATAGCAAGACATTGAGTCAAACAGTAGGCTGCTATAGTTTGTTAGTTCCTTTCTGTTGCAAGATATTTCCTATTCATTTACATCGAGGCAGTGAGAGGCCAGTGATTGGAGGGGAGAAGGAGCTAAGAGAAGTGAGGGGCGGAGAGAGAGGCGGAGAAATAGGCTTAGTGGACGAGTCCAGAGGAGGGGAAGGGAGACACGGATATCCAGATGGCTTCAGACGGATTTCTGGTGTTTTGGAGAGGTTAGAAATATTGGGATAAGACTTTATCACTGTAAATTGGCATTATGTAATTGGGAGTTTTATATACATAAATATATTTGGTTAACTATTCAAGTTTAAGAGTCATGCTTCACCTGATACTTGGAAGGAGTGGATGCTGGGCAAAAGCATGGGACTCCCACTGTTTACAGAGTCTATGGTGGAAAGGAAATGCAGCTGGGAAAGATTGGCTTGGCGGTGACAGTGAGAGCTGACCTGAGCGAGACCCACCGGGACTTGGTGCAGAGGCATGCGTGGTGGGGTAGTACTCTTTGTTAATTATTTACCCCAACACCTTTCCAGATTCATGCTGATGATGTTGAGATGGAAGCAGACAGGGCCTTTGGGAGAAGACTGGGCCAGGAGAGTTCTGCACTAGTGCATGGATTCAGCCCTGATGGATAGATAGATGGATTACGAGGATAATTACAACATCTCTTCCTGGAAGACATACTCTGTCTTCTCTGCTATGCCATGACCCAGCAGTGGTTCCTTACTAGATGTTGAGCTACTGCCAGATCTCTTTTCTCCAGATCATTAGATAAATAAACTTCTACAACAGAAAACAGATTAAAACACAAAAGTGGATGATAGATCTTACCTGTTACCAAAATGAAAAGAGGAAATGTCTTGCTGGCTGGCATTTTGTAGCCATTCAAGTCAAGCATAGGTAGCAATGGCAGTGACTGAGGGTCTGGTGCTTTCTTGGGGTCTAGGGGTAGGCTAAAAATGTGCCTCACCATACCTGGAAATGATGAGCCCTATTTACTCAGTGTAATATACAAGAGGTGCTGAACTCTTCTATAATCAGTTCTTACCCTTGGCTATCAGTTTCTTACCAGGTCACACTGCATATGAAATGATCTTGAAGGGCAAGAGGGTGTCTTCCCCATATTGAAGTTAGCTATAGCAGGTCATTTTTCCCTGGACCTTTCCCCACTGGCTTCACCACCTGGGTTGTTTCCAAGATGATTAACTGTTATGCCTTGGCTTCCAGACCTGTCACCTCGGCTGCTACTGAGCTGCCCACCAGAAAGGTCCAAGTCTCCACTTTACCTATAAGCAACAACTTCAAGAAAAGCCACTTGGGTGAAGCTTGATCACCTGTCAGTCATCACTGCTAATTAAAACAACAGCTGCTTGCTGGAGTCAAACAAAGCACTGGATATACATGTGTCAAAATGTTCATTGACATGAAAAAGTGAGTCTCATGTGTGAATAGGTCCCAGTGTGCAGAATGCATAGAAGGAAATAACAGTCACAATTCTGGGGGATGGGGTTGGTGGGAGGCTTTTAAGAATTACCCATACAGAGATGCTGAACATTATCACTTGAAATATGTATGAGTTTCAGACTCATTACAAAGGAAAGCCCTACTCCCTCCCCTCCCCCCCCCACAAAAAAGTTAAAGTGGGATTTCAGCCAGCTCTCCTGAGACCTGAGTAGATGTTGGTGATTGAGTGGCAGGAGCAATCAACTCACAGTGAGATTGGAGCTGCCGTCTCTCCTCACATGGATTCTGATGGGGAGTTCTGCCAAGCTATTTTGAGGCTGTGCACATTAAGTAAAAAAGCAAGACTATTTTTAGCTCAAGTGTACAAGCTTCTATTATGCTAAACCCAAGGATGAAGAGCAGAGTAATATACTGGGTCCTTCCCTTCCATCTGAGTAGTCCCTCCCAGGCTTTAGAAATCACACTCGACACAGAACTGGACGAATTCTGAAAGACAGTAAATAGATGTTTATTCTGCAAACAGATAACAGTGAATCAGAAGTCAGATCCTTGAAGCCAAAGAAATGTGAGATTTCCTTTCCTAGGAGCTCCTTACACAAGTATTTTTCCTGACTTCTCAAATGGTTTCGGGATACAGGCAACACCTGGTTTCCTAGTCTCCCTCTATAAGCTCCTGGGATGAATCATTCCACTTCAAATGTAGTCTGGAAGATCCAATGTCAAGGACTGAGATCAGAGGTAGAATGTAGGAGAAACCTGGTTCTGTTTTTCAACCACAAAATATAACAAGTATTTTTTTTTTTTTACTTAGTGAGCTTACTAGACTCCCCTTAAGTCAATGTGATAAAAGTTCTGTTAGTACTGATAAAATAGAAAATTAAGTTTGTGTTGTTTTCTGATTATCAAACTCATTCCTGAGTTGCAGTATATGATGTATTTGTAGCTAATGCCTCTTTTACTAAATTCTCCACTCAGTATGATGAAGATGGTCTTCCCACAGAAAGCCCTAGGAGAGATCAAGGGGTATTACAGTTGATGGTCTGTTCCATAGCATAGGAAGAGGCATGGGCAAGCATGTGCACACGGGTGCTAACCAGAATCCCCCTCCTTCCCTTATGCTCCAAATTCTGGAAGACAGAGCATCCCATATTCACAACAAGTGGGAAGGATGGTAAAATGATAACATGCAAGGCAAAGTAAAGAAATTGGAGGGAATTCTGGGTAATTCCAACATATCTAGAATTTTCTAGATTAGCTTCCTTTTCCCAGCAAGGAGACAAATGTCTTAGTTTATTTTCCCATTGCTATAATAAAATGTCCTGACAGAAACAGCTTAAGGGAGAAAGTGTTTAAGCAGCTGGTCACATCACATTCACAATAAAACAGCAGAGAAGAACAGGGTGATGAGACTCTGCCTAGAACCTGTGACTCTTACTTCATGGAAAACAAACACATATGATTTAGGGTCTAGAGATGGGCATTATCTTGGATTACCCAAATGACCCCTAAGTGTGATCACATGTGTCTTTAAAGGAGGAGATTTGACCCCAGGCAGAAGAAAAGACATGAGATCCTTGGAAACAGAGGAAGCCAAGAGTGGGGCTGGGGTGATCAACTGGCTAGAAGGTGGAAGAAGAGACCAGGGACAAAGGGATGCTGGGAAAAATGTCTGAAAAGCCAGAGGAATGACCTCTCCTCTCAAGCCTGCAGAAAGAACTTAGCTCACTCACAGAATGTTATCATGTTGTTCATTTATTTGTTTGGGTTTTCTTGTTTGTTTTGTTTTATTTAAGACAGGGTCTTTCTAAGGAGCCATTGTTAGATTGGAACTGTTTAGGTCAGTGGTTCTCAACCTGTGGGTCAAAATCCTTTTGGCGATTGACCCATAACTCTTTCACAGGGGTTGCCTAACACAATCAGAAAACACAGATATTTACATTATGATTTATAACAGTAGCAAATGCTAATTATGATATTGCAGACAAAAGTAATTTTATGGTTTGGGATTACCACAACTCCAGGAACTGTATTAAAGGGTCTCAGCATTAGGCCAGTTGAGACGCACTGGTCTGAGTAGACCAGATTGGCCTCAAACTCACAGAAATCTGCCTCTTTAGTGCTATGATTAAATGTGTATCCCATCACAGCTAGCCACACAGGATGGTTTTAAACCCTGTAAAACTTTCTTCCACTTTTGGCCTTTCTTAGAACTGTTAGGATACATACAACACTGTTTGAAAACACAAAATTGACAGCTTTTTGGGTAACATACAAGGAAACTCAATAAAGATATCTTTTGACTCATATGAAGCAATAGAATCTAAAACTGGAATGGACCAAAGATATGGATTAAGATCCCTTGACACTTTCAACCAAATGTGGATGGTCCCTTTCAGTCCAAAACACTACCACTGGATGGAAAAACATTTCCCAAGTCCCATCGTCTAAGGAATTAACTACATCAATTTGATTTTTATGTTTATATGCTTTACACTAAAATTTTTTTGAAGAAATGATCCCAGATTGGCTCAGCTATCACTACCATCCTAGATTCCTTCCCTTCTATTATATTTTCCCTCAAATAATTTTTGTGTTTGGTGACACACCGTGGTCTGAATGTGTATGCCACAAGTCACATGTTGAAAACTAATCATAATTATTGTAACTATTGTCCTTGTTAACTTCAATTGTCAACTTGACACACAGGGGAAGAAAGAACCTCAACTGAGGAACTACCTCTTATCAGATTGGTTCATGGATGTTTGTGGGGCATTGTTCTTCTAACAGTTGAAAGGCAGCCCAATCCTCTGTAGGCAGTACCATCTCTGGGCAGATAGATTTACTAAGGCCGAATAAGAAAACAGACAGAGCAAACCAGAGGGATCAAGCCAGTAAGCAGTGTTTCTCTTCTGGTCCCTGTTTCTGAGCCTGTCTAAAGTTCTTTCCTTCCTTCCTTCCTTCCTTCCTTCCTTCCTTCCTTCTTTCCTTCCTTCCTTCCTTCTTTCCTTCCTTTGTTTTTTTCTTCCTTTCTTTTTTGTTCAGATTAGTTATTTTATGTAATTCTGGCTGACCTGGAATTCACAGAGATCTACCTGACTCTGCCCCCTGAGTGTTGGCATTAAAGGTGTATGGCTAGGTTAGTATTTTATCCAACAATAGAAAAGCAAACTAGAACAGACATTCAGAGGTGTCCTTTAAAAAGTGATGAAGTTGTGAAGATCTCTTGAGCAAAATTAGTACATGTGTCAGTTCATTTTGTGAACTGAGTAACTATAGCAAAATACCACAGCTGGCTAACTTATCAGCTAACTAATTCTCACTGGTGGAAGTCCAAAGTCCAAACAGTATAGTCCAGGTTCTGGGAATAGACCTAACATTCCAGTTGGGCAAGTCAATCAATGGGTTAAGGAACTGATCTTAGGGAAGGCAAGTTCACCCTAGGCCACGCTAAAAAGATAAGAATGCTAATTATCCCCTTAGTGAGATAACTTACATTTAGTTCCCAGAATCCCCACCCCCTAGAGCAGTTGCTACAGAGCCTGAGCTTCTAGTCATGACTCAGGAAAGGTGTAACTTGGGTCTTTTGCTTTTTTTTTCACTTTTCTCTTTCCCTTGGGCGCTGCTAGAGCCCAGCTATGCCCTCTCTGGCTCTCTGAGCTTCCTTCCTATCTCTCTGAAGCTCCTCTTCCTGCCAAGCGTCTGCTCTGCAGTTGTGGCTGACTTCCACCCCGGCTTAACTCAGCCGCGTTCTTCTTTCCCTCCCTCTACTCTGAGCAGCTGCACAGGTTTATAGCTTGTCACTCTGCGGCTTTTCTTTTTAAATCCTAATAAAAGTGTCTTACTGGAGGTCAGCATGCAGAAGAATGCGAATTGATCCATCCTTGTCTCCTTGTACTAAGCTCAAATCCAAGTGGATCAAGGACCTCCGCATAAAGCCAGACACTCTGAAGCTAATAGAAAAGAAACTGGGGAAGACCCTTGAGGACATCGGTACAGGGAGAAAGTTTCTGAACAGAACACCAATAGCGTATGCTCTAAGATCAAGAATTGACAAATGGGACCTCATAAAATAACAAAGTTTCTGTACGGCAAAGGACACCATCAAAAGGACAAATCGGCAACCAACAAATTGGGAAAAGATCTTCACCAATCCTACATCAGATAGAGGGCTAATATCCAATATATATAAAGAACTCAAGAAGATAGACTCCAGAAAACCAAACAACCCTATTAAAAAATGGGGTACAGAGTTAAATAAAGAATTCTCACCTGAAGAACTTCGGTTGGCAGAGAAGCATCTTAAAAAATGCTCAACTTCATTAGTCATTAGGGAAATGCAAATCAAAACAACCCTAAGATTTCATCTTACACCAGTCAGAATGGCTAAGATTAAAAATTCAGGAGACAGCAGGTGTTGGAGAGGGTGTGGAGAAAAAGGAACACTCCTCCACTGCTGGTGGGGTTGCAAATTGGTACAACCACTCTGGAAATCAGTCTGGCGGTTCCTCAGAAAACTGGGCACCTCACTTCCAGAAGATCCTGCTATACCACTTCTGGGCATATACCCAGAGGATTCCCCACCATATAATAAGGATACATGCTCTACTATGTTCATAGCAGCCCTATTTATAATTGCCAGATGCTGGAAAGAACCCAGGTATCCCTCAACACATTAGAAACAATGAATTCATGAAATTCTTAGGCAAATGGATGGAGCTAGAGAACATCATACTAAGTGAGGTAACCCAGACTCAAAAGAAGACTCATGGTATGCACTCACTAATAAGTGGATATTAACCTAGAAAACTGCAATACCCCAAACATAATCCACACATCAAATGAGGTACAAGAAGAAAGGAGGAGTGGCCCCTGGTTCTGGAAAGACTCAGTGAAGCAGTATTCGGCAAAACCAGAACGGGGAAGTGGGAAGGGGTGGGTGGGAAGACAGGGGGAGAGAAGGGGGCTTATGGGACTTTTGGGGAGTGGGGGGCTAGAAAAGGGGAAATCATTTGAAATGTAGATAAAAAAATATATCGAATAAAAAAATAAAAAATAAAAAATAAAAAAAAGTGTCTTTTAACTTTAAAATAAAATGGATGTATTCGTTTCACTGGACTTTGGGACTGAGTAGAGCTGTGTAATGGGTAAATTCCTTAGTCAAATATGTAAATAGAAAACTGCTATGTTGTTTTTATTTCTCTGGTTTGATGACAAGTCAGTGACCGGCTTTTCCCACACCCTGTTATGAATTAGATTCCTGTTCTAGTTTGTATCTAAATATCCCATCCCACTTCCCAGCCAGCATGAGGGAAGCAGTTCCTTGGCCATGCATTCCCCACCATTAGGACCATCTCCTCTGAGCCAAGTAATGGTGTTAAGTGACCATGGACTGAAGGCTCTGAAGCCAGGAGCACCTACAAGGCTTTTTTCATTCAAGTTGATCTCTGCATTTGTCACAGGGCAAAAAGCAAATGCACATGCTGTCCGTGGATAATTCTATTTGTGATTCGTTGCACATAGATTTTGGGTCATAACATTATTGTATATATGACCCCCTGATGTAACAAATGCATTGAGCATTTTCTATTAAATTCACTTTGGTCTTTTCTTGTCTTTTACATGATAGTGCTTGTGTTCATGTAATGATTCCTTTGATGATTTTCTATGCTAAGGAAATTATCTTCCCTCCAAATTTAGGTATCATGTTTATTATCTAAAGTTCTGTGTGTAGATCTTTCCATTCTCTAGAATTCCAAGGTCTAAAGTGAATGAAAGCATATTCTTTTTTACCAAACTTATTTGGACACCCTACTCCCAACCCTCATTGGCTAGTCACCACTCATTCATGAGCCTCTCCCTGCACGTCATTGGCTGCTTTGAGCAGAGGCTAGACCTTTTGGGGTTTTTTTTTGTTTGTTTGTTTTGTTTTTTATCTTTTGTTGCTAGTAAAGAAAGAGAAAGACTGTGGGGAAACCATCCTTTGACCACACCCTGGCTCGGTTTTCCTTCAGCTTTCTATAAGAGTCACTCATGTTGGTCTAGCTGTGCTAGAAAACACCGGAATAGTCTGACAGAGTCAACCATAGACCATGGGGTAGCACTGGGAATTTTTATACTTTAGGAGGGGGTGGGTGCTGTGGATGCAGAAAGAGTAAATGTTAGATGTTATGTCTGGAGCTTGTCTTCTGACTCTACAGCTGAGAGGATCATTCCATCAGCTGAGGAAGGGATAGATACAGCCAGGGACTCTTCCTGAGTGGTGAGTGAGAACTTGGTGGGGAGAACTTACCCATTAGCTGTTTCCCACCTGTGTCTCATTCCTCTCAGAACTTCATAGGTCTTTAAGTGAGACCACCATCAGTCCTTATAAACTATTCTTTTCTGAGAGATTTTTTTTTAAAACAAAGCTTATATTCTCATTTCTCTGAGAGTTTAATTACTATCCTGCCCCAGGAAAGCCAGTCAAATTAGATGATATCTCAAGCCATTCTAAAAGGAGTGACTTTAGGGCATCTAAAGCTGAACGTCCACACACACCAAAGACATGAAAGACAATCATGATGAACTGAACGTGGAGAGAAGGTCACAAGGTTACATGCAAACTTTTTCCAACTTAGTCCAGGAAATGTTTCTGTTCCCTTTCAAAGCTCGGAGCCCAGCGGCCACGTCATCCCATGTATGGGTATTTAATGAGCTCCGCCATGTCACCCCATGTATGGGTATTTAATGAGTTCCCACTTGTGTGTCCCTTCCTTGCTCCCAGGACCAAGAAGGCACAGTTCTCTGTGAGTTACACCAGAATTCTTTTTAGAGATAGATCTGAGTCCCAGGATCTCAGGATAAACACAACTTTGTTTTTTAAAAGGAAATCATTCTTATTTTATCTGCAACATAGCCATTGTGGATATTCGCTAGGTACAGTGAATATTTCAATCAGTGTATGATGCTGCGGTAAGGATGTCTGGCGTATCCATCACTGCAGACGGTGATCATTACTTTGTGTCTGTTAGGTGTATTCAAATCCGGTGTCTGTCAGGTGTATTCAAATCCTTTCTTGTGTCTTGAAAAACATACTTGATTGTTATCCACCATCACTCCCCGGCTAAGCTACAGAGCATCAGAAGTGACTCTTGTACTCCAGATGTAAGTGCTTGCCTATTATCACCTTCACAACTTTACTTTCTACTCTTTAAAAAAAAATTATCACCTTTGGGATGGATATTCCAAATTTTGTCTATCCTTATTATTTTCTTGATAGTATTTTCAGTACAGAGGGAAATGACACCTCTAATTTTCCTCACACTGATTTAGCAAACATATAGAGTTTTTCTCCACGTCTTTTGTTTTAATTTACTAAATCACTTTACTTCTTTATTACACAGCAATAGATAACTTAGATAGTCCATGCCCATATAGAATGTATGTTCTAGTGAAGTTGACAAACAAGTGCATAAATTAAAATAGAGACAGGTATTGGTAGATATTAACACATTGATACATATATTTTTATATATTTAGTGCAGAGTCCTGTTATCTGTGTTTACTTGCAGAAGTTCTTATCTGTTTACAAACAACCTGATTCATCAAATGTGAATTTATAAGATATATATAAGGATTCAGATAAGTCTTAGAACTGTTACAGCATCATATTATTTTTGTGTGTCTTTATATTCAACAAATTTATATTCAACAAAATTTTAATGTTCCAAGATCTGTGAGGTGGTGAGGATATAAGGGTGAACAAGGCAAACACTGTTCATCCCCTATTGGAAGTTCTATTTTAGTTGAGAAAGATAGACAATGATTTTAGAAAGAAGTAAATGACAACATATTGGGAGGGTACCAAGTAACCTTGGTTTCTGTTGTTTGTCTCTTGCTATCTGGTTATCTCTACTGCTAACTGCCCTCACTATATCTGACTGGAGCCTGTCCCTCCAGTGATCCTGGTTGTGTCAGAACACCTCAGAGTCCAGCTGTCTCTGTGATCCTGTGATTCTGTGATTCTGTGATCCTGGGATCCTGAGATCCTAGGCATGTTAGAGTTTCTAGGAGTCAAGCTGCCTCTTGGATCCTGAAATCCTGTTATGACCAAGATCCTGACATTCTGCAATCCTAGGCATGTTAGAGCATCTTTGATCCTATGATCCTGGGCCTTAGAGCACCTAAGAGTCAAGCTTCCTCTGGGTATTGTAGAACTGAGTATGGAGCTAGTGCCTAAGGTCTGCTCAGGGCACTAGCTCAGACCAGAAGGAACCTGTGCCATTGGCCAGGTGGGGGGTTCCTGTGTGCCTGGATCCTGCTGGTCCCTGTTACTCCAGGTGTTAGGGCAGATGTTGTGGCCTCACTAAGTCTTAAAGAGAGGAATTAATGCCTATGCTAAACATGACTGTACATTTATTTTATTAAATGATTAATGTTTTTTGACAGGACAGGTGAAGTTTTTTTTCCATGTTTTAGTTTTGTTTATGCATCTATGAAAAGTAAATATTCTCTCCTCGATACTCTGGTGATTTAATTTGGGTGATTTCATGGTAATATGCTAATGGAAATATTAATAAATTGGAAAAATAAAATAAATACATCTAGTAGAGCAAAAAGTAGCAATAACAAGACTTTTTGTGGAAACTGATATAATGATCAGAGAAGGTTCTTTGTAGTCAAATAAAAGTTGTACCTCAATGGATAGTGTGTGTGAGTATATAACAATTTGGAACAATATAGAACTAGTGGGAAGTCACACAGGCAAAAAATACAGGCATTGAAAACAAATGTTATATTCTGCATAGTAAGAGATTCTATATGAGAATGATCAAGCCTAAATAAATTAATAAATTTGAGCTTATGGGTAACACAATGCAGATATATTATCATTTATTACTCCCCTTTAACTGAGAAATGATGTGACATCTGGAAATCTGTATCACTGTGAACTTGTCTTTCACTGTCAATGACTTTGACCTTCATCTCAGAAGTAATTGCCGACAAACCTGACCATTTCAAACACAGCACCTTCCAATGTATGCTACAACTAGAGGCCATAAAGGTTTCTGTGTTGAAGAAAACTTGCATCTTAAAGAATGGAAGTAGCTCTTCAGTTCAATTCCCAAGTTGAGGCTTTTTTCCAGGTGTCTCTAGCTTATGTAAAGTCAACAAAAATTAACCAGCACAATATGTTATATGCTCTCCCTATATTATATATGTGTATGTGCATCCATATATATATATATATATTTATAAATGTATAGTGGTAAGGGCTACAAATGAAGTGAGATGGGTTTCAGATAGACTATGTCATCTCCTCTCTCTGATTTAAGTTCTGCTGCCTAGTAGAAAAGACCTCACATGTGCTGCAATGCTGACGGCCTTTAAAGCATCATATTCCATGGAACATGTGACTATTCGCCATTTTCCTATCGATGAATGTTGATTCTGTTCCCGCTTATGGCCACTGTGGTGTTGGATTGTTTTCTCTTTGTTTGAGATAGGTTCTTGTGTAGTCCGGGCTGCTCGATGAGTCGATGTTCCTCTCTGCTCCACGTTCCGCTGCCCTTTAGATGACCCTCAGATCCACCATCATTAATTAAGACTTTTTTATTGAGAATGATAGAAATTTATCAGGTTTGAGTTTCTTATTTTTAGAAGTAATCTTTTTTGTATCTTGATAACATTTACTCCTCAATGGTGTCCAAGCATGCGCGTTGCGCGCCGTACTCCGCGCGTGCGCGTTGCGCGCCGTACTCCGCGCGTGCGCGTTGCGCGCCGTACTCCGCGCGTGCGCGTTGCGCGCCGTACTCCGCGCGTGCGCGTTGCGCGCCGTACTCCGCGCGTGCGCGTTGCGCGCCGTACTCCGCGCGTGCGCGTTGCGCGCCGGACTCCGCGCGTGCGCGTTGCGCGCCGGACTCCGCGCGTGCGCGTTGCGCGCCGGACTCCGCGCATGCGCAGTACTCTGCGTGGAGATTTGCAAACGGGGGACTCTTAGAGGAGAAAGGGGATGCAAGAGAGCGCCCGAGCACGGTAACTTCAACCGTCCAGCCTTGCAAGGACAAGCTCGGCCAGGCCATCAGCACCAAGCTGAGCAACGACTGGAAGGCGGGGTTTCGAGACGTCCATCCTCGCTCTCAGGTTTCAGTGGGGCGGGACTTCCTGTCGGAGCAATCCCCGTTACCTCCGGAAGAGCCTAGGAACCGAGTCCTCGGACGCTGGCGGTTGAGCATTGATCGCGGTGCGCTCGTGCGAGGTGAGTCGGTTCTGTCCCTGCATCCTGCGCAGCGTTATTCGGTGGCCGAGGCATGGGCTCCCGGCAGGCCGCAGACGAGCTCTCCCCATGCTGGGCCGGGGCGGCGGCCGGGCCCTCCTCCCGGCCGTGCTCGCCGCAGTGCTCCGGAAACAGCCGAGCGGCTTCGCGTGGAAGTCCTTGGTCTCGGAGGTTGTGAGTCGCAGAATGAGCCCCGCTCTGCCCAAGCCCTAGGGGCTCTACACGGCAAGTTCCAGGCTCACGGATTCACAGGGTTGGGGATGCCCTGCATCAGGAGCGGGGACAAGTGACGCGGGTAGCTCGGCTGTACAGGATAGAAAGTTTTAAGTCTGTACGACTTTGTTCCCAAAGTGAGGAATGTAGAATATAACCCCTGTGTAAACAAGTCTTGAAGCAAAGGTCTCTGAATTAAAAGGGTTTATTGAGGAATTTATATATACCAGCTAGGAAAAGGACCAAGACTTGGGGCACATTTTGTAAACTACCAGCAACAAGGCTAAAAAAGTGCCTTTTTAAAATTCCATCTGTGAAGCACTCAACTCCCTAGAGTTGAGGTAACACAGACAGCCTTTGTTCCTTTGTCTTTAAAAGTGCTTCTATTTCAGCCTTCCCTGTGTTCTTTGTCGTATTCCCCACCCACTCCTACACATAATATCCCTTAACGTCTGTGTTGACCTCCTCTGTTCCCCAGCACCCCCACAATATGATATGGTACAGCTACAACCCAAAATGTGGACCCTTGGGAGACTACTTGATAGAACCTCGTTTGCTTTGATAATACCTCTGTTAAGGTGGGTATAATATCTCATGCCTGTGATCACAGTACTTGGAAAACACAGGCAGAGGATCCGGAGTTCAGTGTCATCCTTCGCTCTAAGACTAGCCTGGACTGTGAGACATTGACTCAAAACAGCACCAATAACAAAATGTTTTTACTATGAGCTGAACTATGTAATATTTCAAAATGATGTTTACTGGGACTATTTGTGGAGGAAAATTGAACTATAAACCAGGGAAGGGGTAAATCAAAGTGTTGCTAATTGAGATGCTTGTGTAAGTGAGTGCCTGCACAGTTTGTAACTGTTTTGTGCTGACCTGTGTTGACTATGTTTAGATAATGGGAGACCCTTGGCAGGAGTGCACGGATTATGCAGTAGTCCTCGCAAGACAAGCTGGAGAGGTATGCACTACAGTATGTACGCCAGAGTGTGTGGGGTGTCGATGTTACAGCGCGGTCTTGTTCAACAAAGCATGTTTTTTGAGTGGTGTCTACACGTGCAGTTTCACTAAACTGTAAATACAGTGAAAGTTGATTGATTTTGTGGGAGGCGTGGCTTGGGGGTGGAGCCTAGGCCTGGGTTAACGTTAGGCATCATGGGCATGGCATTTCCAGCTGAATTTTTCACTTTGTGATGTTACCCTTTGCAGCAGCAGTCATGAATCTAAAATAAGATATGAAATTACATAATATTTCTCTAAAGTGTCTTGTTTCATAGACATGTTTGAAAGAAAACATTTAAGAACATGTTAAGAGTGGTTGAATGCTAGAAGTTATTTTTGTGCTTTACTTTCTTGTTTGGTTTTAAATTATTTCCATCTTTTTTTACTTGCTCTTTTTTAGATGATTCGTGAAGCTCTGAAAACTGAGATGAACGTCATGATTAAAAGTTCTCCCGCCGACTTGGTGACAGTTACTGACCAAAAAGTTGAGAAAATGCTCATGTCGTCTATAAAGGAAAAGTACTCATATCACGGGTATTTCTTCTACCGCTTTATCGCTTTATCGTGAGAGAGTTAAGTCTGAGCCCCAGGAGGACGGAGGGACCCGTTACACCTGTAGTTGCTGGCAACTCCAGCTCCCTCAGTTCAGTTTGCTTGACTTGAGAGGCTGTGTCACTCTCGCCTAGGCTGGCCTGTCTGTTGTCCCCTGTGCCTCCTGAGTGCTGAGATCATGGTGCGCGCTGCCACACCCGCCCCGCACTTACTTTTAAGATTGCTGTGTTTTCTTAATTTCTCATGTTAAGGATGTCCTTTTCAGATGTGTATACTTTCCCTGTATTTATACCATTTAGAATTTAGGACTCTGTACTGTTTCACCATGTTTCTTATATTATTTCTTTCTCTCTCTCTCTCTCTCTCTCTCTCTCTCTCTCTCTCTCTCTCTCTCTCTCTCTCTCCTTCCTTCCTTCTCTCAGTTTCATTGGTGAAGAAAATGTGGCAGCTGGGGAAAAGACAGTCTTGACAGAGCAGCCCACGTGGATCATTGACCCTATTGATGGAGGGACTAACTTTGTGCATCGGTATGCATTTAATTTTAGTGTACTTGCCATTGTGTGTTCACTCTTCAAGGCGACACAGACTTGAGGAAATCGTAGAAGTCATTGATGCTTCTTTATTTGAAGACGCTGTGGCTGAGATGGGTGGGGTTGTGCAGAGCTTTTCTAAGGTGTGAGCCAGGGAGCAAATGGTACAGTGTGGGCCTGTGCTGTGCCGTGCCTGGTCACCGCTGTTCGGCCTGTGAAGACTCTGGAAATGTCGGAGTAGCATGGACCCTTTAGACCAGTAAAGGAGTTGCTAAGTCCACTGATGGGGTCCTCTCTGTGTGCAGTGAGTTCACTCTCAGAGAGAAACAGGGGTGCTAAAAGGGTGGGGCATTAGGGTCTGAGATTTGAATCCCACAACTTGTTTATTGGCTTTGCGATGCTGGACAAGCTACTCTTTCAAAGCCTCGGTTTTGAAAATACTTATGGCCAGCCAGGGCTGGAGAGCTGGCTCAGGGGTTAATAGTACCTGCTGCTCTTCCACGGGACCCAGGTTCGATTCCCAGCACACATGTGACCTCTCACAGCTGTTTGTAACTCCAGGCCCAGCGGGTGCAACGCCCTCTTCTGACCTCCACAGACACTGCATGAGCACAGTGCATACACATGAAGGAAAATAAAGGTTAAGAGAATGTGTGAGGTCCAGATGTTCTAGTTTCTTTCGGTGGCTGTGATAAAACGATGAGCACAAGCAGCTTGGGCGGAGAGGGCTGATTCCACCTCAGTCTTCACAGCTCGCCACTGAGGGAGGCCGAGGCGGGAGCTCAGGCCTAGCTGATGCGCAAGCCGTGGAGCCCGGCTCACTGGCTCACCTTCCGCTGGCTCCGCTCTGCTCCGGGTCTCAGCCCAGGCCTGCCCGCCCTGGACGGCACCACCCAGAGGGCGCTGGCCTTTCTTACCTCAGTTGCTAATTAAGACAATGCCCTGCAGACATTCCCACAAGCCAATTCCTCAACTGAGATTTCCTCTTCTCAGATATGTAGAGGTTGTGTCAAGTTCACTAGAACTGTGGCACCAGGTATCTTAGCACTGGGGAGGGAGAAGCAGGAGGGCCATGGATTTGAGACCAGCCTGGGCTACATATTGAGCTGTCCAGGTTAGCTTAAACTACTAGTAATGTCTCAAGGAAAAAGGACTGTATAAAATGGCCTTATTAATGGCACCTGTTTCATAGAATTATTTCTTGGTGTGGGATTCATGGAGTTGTTCACTTTCATAAGAACTTAGTATAGTACCTGACACGGTAAGGATCAGTGGGGTGTGTGTGTGTGTGTGTGTGTGTTGTGTGTGTGCATCTTCCATCCGTATTCCATCTTAGTTCAGGGGTTATAAGAATTGATTCGAAAACAATTATATACATACTTGTTGACATTCTGTCTTGGTTAGTTTGTGGATTTTCCCTTTTCAGGGTTTCCCTTCGTGGCTGTTTCGATTGGCTTCTTGGTGAATAAAGAGGTGCGTCTTCGCGTGTGCTTTGTAAGGCACTTCGCTTTCTTTTCCTTTCCCACAGTGCGGAGAGAAAGTTAAGTCTCTCATATTTGGTTCGTGCCACCTGTGACCGTGCGCCTCAAGGCCGCGGCCGCGTTTGCGCCCTTCCCAGTAGATGAGGCCTGCTTCCCGAGGGGCCAGAGTTAGGAAGAGCAAGGGAACATAGGGAGGGGACAGCACCAGCCTGCTCCTGACGCGGCAGCTGTGTCCAGTCAGTGTGGCTCCACAGTGCCTCAGAGGAAGTGGGACTTCCTGTGTCGGCGGCCGAGGGCTGGCTGCAACTGCGGCGTGTATTTAGGAACACAGACACAAGTGAGTGGATACTTACATACGGAACCAGGAGAGTAACATCTGCAGTCGCCGCGGTCCTCTGTGCTCGTCCCTGCTGATGGGCTCTGGGCCGCTGCAGCCGAGGAGCTTGAATGGCTCCAGCAGGAACTTAGGGCATGTCTGAGGTGGAAGCCCCAGGCTAAGTGGGAGCATGCTTGCCTAGCGTGTACAAACCCTAGCAACAGTGGAACTGTCCTCTGTGGTGCCGCCCATCCATGCGCATAAAACTCTACCAGGTCAGGGGAAATTACCCCGACGGTGTGCTAAAAGAGACTTGCTTTCCTGTCAGATGGAGTTTGGAGTTGTGTACAGCTGTGTGGAGGATAAGATGTACACCGGCAGGAAGGGGAAGGGCGCTTACTGTAATGGCCAGAAGCTTCAGGTCTCAGAGCAGGAAGGTGGGTTTGCCTTCCAGCGCTGGCGCCCTCAGCAGCCGGCACTTGCCTTCTCCATATTTGTATACTGACCTTTGGGTCAGCAAGTATCAACTGACTGGAGAGTGTGTTACTGAAGCAGATGCCAGTGAGCGCGTGCACCCCAGGGTCTGTGGCCGTGGCCGTGGCCGTGGCCGTGGCTGTGGTGTCAGGCTTCTCATCTGACAGCTCTCGGCTTGCTGCCTCACTTAAACCACCTCTTACCCTCAGCACTTTTTACTACTCATTGTGGTTTAACGTAAGGCAGCCCTGCCCTTTCTTCAGTGGGAAAGTAGGAAGAAAGCCGGAACCGGCTGAGCGTGAGAGCAAACCCAGGTCTTTTCTGCAGTGCAAGCTCCCCTCGCTCTCAGGGACACTTGGACACTGGTGGGATCCGATGAAGATCCAGTTCAGAATCCGGGTCCCTGCCTTCATGGCTTGCTAGCAGAGTCGTGCTTTGAGTAATCCTTTGGGGTTTGTTTCTAGAACAAGCTCTTACTGATGGTGACCCCCTGCCTCAGCGCTCTGGATGCTCCCCAGAGGCCATCAGAAGTTCCCCTGTAGAGATGCCCATTTGAAGGGCTCTGAGTGACCACCACTCAAGTACCCCGCGTCCTGTATCCCGCCTAAGAGGCAGGAGCTGGCCCTTCTTGGGTTTTGGTTTCAGTTTTCTTCCTTTCAGGCAGGTTCTTACTGTGTAGCCTGAGCCTGCTGAATTCTGGGATTTGGTGCATTACTGGCCTGCTCTCCACACCTTTCTTCATAAGCTAAGACTTGTCCTGTGGAGTTAATTCGATGGACTGTTCTTGCTAGCTCTTCCGTACATTTGATAAGAAACAAAAATACAAGTTGTAAAACCCACTCTCAATCAAAGATGTTTTATTTGGGCGGCAGCGGGGGGCAGGGAGTGAAGATAGTGCTAGCTTGACCTCGCCCTTGTATTGTTAAGGGTTCTGTTGTTGATACGAGGAGCCGAGGGTATGTGGAGGAGTCCTGAACGGAGAGAAAAGAAGTAGACTGAGGATTGAGCGTGACCTTGGCTCAGAAGTGAATAGTGAATAGTGTCACTCCTTTCCTTTTATAAAGTTGGCTTTGTGGAAGATGGTGTGCAGTCTTTGTTTTTTAGATACAAGGACAAAATATACAATTCATTAGTTTTCCTATACTTTTGACAAATATGTTTTTAGGGGAATGAATCTCTGCCTTATTTCCAGAAGTTTAAATACTGTTACTGGAGGAGTCTAAAGCGGATACAATGGCTCCGACTGTAAAACAATACAAAGAATCAATAAAACCAGAAGCTGGTTCTTTGAGAGAATCAAGAAGATAAACTCCTAGCCCAACTAACTAAAGGGCCAAGAAGCAGTATCCAAATTAGCAAAATCAGAAATAAAAAGGGAGTCATAACAACAGAAACGGAAGAAATTCAAAAAAGCATCAGATCCTACAATAAAAGCCTATGCTAAACAAAACTGGAAAATCTAGATGAAATGGAATGAGAGCACTCCTAGGAGACCAGCTCTCTCCTGGAGGGACTTGTGTACAGAGGCCTGTAGAACAGCCTTAGCTACCGGGTGCAGATCCAAGGTTTTCATTTTTAAGGGATGCTGAATTTTGTTAAAGGCCATTGCATTATCTATTGATATAATTATTTATTTTGCATTTTTGCATTATGGTCATTAGGGAGATTGTCCTGTGATTTTGTTTCTTTGTTGTGTTTGTATCCTGAATTTGTATTGGAGTAAATTCTGCTTTTGTAAAATGAGTTTGGTAGGTATATTACTAACTTGTCTCACTGCTATGACAAAGTATCTGATAAAAGAACTTAAAGTCCTTCCTGGAGCAGAAATTGAGACAGTTGTTCACATTGTCTTGATAGCTACATCAGAGAGTAATGAACAATGATAATCAGTTATTCCGTTATGCTAGGACTTTGGCCATGGAAATTGCCACCCGCACTTAGGATGGGTCCTTTCAGCTCAAGTGACCAAATCTAGAAACTCCCTCACAGATATGTCCAAAGGTTTGCTTCATGGAGATTCTAAATCCTAAGATGTCAATCAAGATTAGGTGCCTCAGCTTTTCTTCAATTTCCACTGGAGAATTAGTTTGAAGATAGCTGAACAATTTTTCTTTAACAGTCATAGAAAATATATCAGAGAACACACTCTGACCCTGGGCATTTTACATGTGAGATACAGTTCATTACTGCTCCAATATCACTACTTGTAATAGATCTGTTCATTTCATAGATCATACATGTGCAGAAATCTACTAATTTCTTTTAAGTTTTTAAAAATTTATTAGAATATAGATTTTTTCAAAGTATGCACTAATGAACCTCAGAGTTTTATAGTTAGGAATTCATCTCCAATTTTTGTTAATTCTGGTCAGTTCTGACCTTCTTTTGGTTATAGGTTTGTTAACCTCATTTATTGTCTTAAAGAACAAACCCTTTCATTGATTCTTATCTTCTTTTCATTCAATTTAATTACCTTCTGCCCTGATCTTCATTACTTATTTTCATCCATTGATTTTTTTTTTTTTTTTGGTTTGGCTTACTCTTGTTTATCTAAGACTTTTAGGTACATCATTATTTATTTAAGTTCTCTCTGATTTTTTAAACATAGACATTTGTAGCTATAAACTTTCTTCTTGTAATTCCTTTCATTATAAGCTGCAGGACTTTGTATCTTGTGTTTTCATTTTTCATTTGATTATAGATTTTAAAAAATTTCCTCCTGATTTTCTTCATTCAATGGTATACATATGTTTCAGTCTTCATGAGTTTGTACCCTTCACTGAGGGCAGTGCTATCCTTAGGTAGGGGCTCGGGCTATATAAGAAAGATATATAAGAATGTGAAGCCAAGAGCAAGCCAGTAAGCAACATTCCTCCACAGTGTCTGTTCTGAGCCACTGCCTTGACTATCTTAATCTGCTTCCTTCAGTGAGGAAGTACAGTCTGTAAAATAAAATGTACCCTTTCCTCCCCAAGCTGTTTTTGTCAGAGTTATTTATCACAGCAACAGGAACACTCACTAGAACATTGTTACACTTTCTAAAATTGTCATTCTTTGGTTGCCACTAAAATTCCAGTGCCTTTTGGACAGCATGCCCTCAGAGAATATCTGCTCTCCCTGAAGATTACTATCCTCAGTAAGTAAGTGTCCTCTGCTGTCTTCCTCTTCCTGAAAATACCATTGTTTTTGCAGAACATCATCCAAAATTTTCTTCTTGAATTATATTGTTGTTGCTGTTGTTCATAGGATCCAAAATGTTAATGAAAGTGAATCATTATTGCCAGTGTCTTATTTTTTTTTTAAGGAAACAGAAATCTTCCTGGTGAGGAACAAAAAGAGTTCAGGACAATGTAGGCTAACGGAATGAGCAGTCTGGATAGAGTGCAGAGGTTTGCCACAAGGCTAAGGCCAGACACAAGGTAGTACTGAGAGACCAAAGAGCACGAAACACAGTCAGGAACAGCCTAGGAGCTACTCTTACCTTTTCCTTCTTATTTATGTACATCAAATGGACCCTCATCAAATAAACCTGGAATGGCTTTATGAACCTTTTGACATCAGAAATTACTGAACAAACACAATGTTTTGACATGTAAACACTGAGAGGCTGGTCAATATAGGATATTTGATTTGACTTGATCATATCTCAAATGGGGAAATAGCACATTTACACTAACTGTATCAAGTGGGGTTTCTGTGGATTGAAAGAGCACATTCTTCATTTTAACAGTACAGTAGTATATCACCTGTGAAACTTTCAAAACTTAGCAATGCTGCCTACTCTCCTAAAACCAACTAAGTCAGAATCTCTGGAATCCAGCCTGAGCATTTGATCTTCTGAGCCCTCCTTGTTCTGTGCAATGCCACCCTCCAGACAGGCAGTGCTGACAGACATGGCGCTGAAAGGAGGCACATGAGCTGCCCCCAAGCAGAAGTGAGATTGCCTCCACGTCAACATCTCTCTCCAGCTCTAGATCACTCGGTAAGACCAGAATCCTGACAGGAAAGAGGTACGGATTCCCTGGAACCTATGAAGTTTATTGCTGGAAGCAAAAGTTGGTGAGAAGTGGACACTTTTCTGATACACTCATACTTCCTTGAGGAGACGATGTAGCAGGAGACAGTAGTGTCTGAGTGGCACGAGGCTCAACAACCAGCTTCTCTCTTGGTGGGACTATTGATTGATTATGTTCCTTTACATCTTTGAGAAGGTACATTCTAAGGAGAACACTTGTTCTAAAACTCTTACAGTTTTAGAGAGATGAGAATCATCCTTTTGCAATGTTGTAATACACTAAACTTTATGTCCACCAGGAGAAAACTGTGGTGATAGCTTTAATTAAAACTGTTTGACAATTAAAATCTATTGCCAAACATACAGTGTGTACAGATTTGATGGCAGGAGAGCTATTTTAGAAGCAAACTTTTCCTCTTCAAAAAAGAACAACTAATTCTTTAAATTGTTTGAAAGTTCCTGGATTCCAGAAGAGAGAATGCTTGGAACCATTGTAATGAGGTCTTGAGATGAGTTAATTTGACTACCTGTGAAGATTCATGCTTCTGTATTCTTTTCCCAGAAGCCATACTTTACTCCGAGTCTTGGTCACATCCAAAACTCTAAATTTAGTAGCTATATTCCCTGTTGGTGGTCTTCATGAGATCTGGAGTATCTCCTAAAGACTATATGCTAAAGGCTTAGTGCCAGTGTTGTGGCACTAACAGAAGGTAGTGAATTCTTTGAGAGGTGTGGCCTAGTGGAAGTAAGTCAGATACTAGAGACTGCACCCTTGGAGAGGATGTAGGAAGCTTCCCTCTACACTCTATTTTATTTTGGGGTCACCAAGAAGTAAACATACCCCTCTACCACATGCTGCTCTCTTGATGTGCTGTACCATATTTTGTAAATGATAGAGACTTGCAACTTTGCCTTGAAACCTTTATGAGCCAAAATAAGGCTTTATCTGGTGAGCTGTTTATCTCAGATATATCACACAGAGCAGAAAAATTTACCTAACATAGAAGGGACTGTAGATGTCTGATAATCATTTTCTGGTGGGAACAAAATCCTGGGCCATGGTGCTTGCAGAACATTCCCTCCATAGATAATGTGACTTTAGCTACCAAACTGAGGTTCATAACACAACTCCTTGTATTCCTATTTATGAATGCACAGAGTACCAGTAGAAATAAGAGATGGTAAATTTTGACTATGAATAACCTCTGCTTTTATTATGATTATTTAACTTAGAGTTATACATTTAGTTTTCAACAAGCCTCACTTTTTTAGGATTTATTTATTTATTTATTTTATGTATATGAGTACACTGTAGCTGTTGTACGATGGTTGTGAGACATCATGTGGTAACTGGGAATTGAACTTAGGACATCTGCTTGCTCCAGCCCAAAGATTTATTTATTACTATATGTAAGTACACTGTAACTGCCTTCAGACACACCAGAAGAGGGTGTCAGATCTCATACAGATGGTTGTGAGCCACCATGTGGTTGCTGGGATTTGAACTCAGGACCTTCAGAGTAACAGGGCTCTTAACTGCTAAGCCACCTCTCCAGCTCCAACAAGCCTCACTTTTAAGAAAAGTTTTGAGTTGCCTTTGGCTGCAAATACAGAGTTCCCACGTTTCACTTTGTTATACATTACACAGTGTACTGACCACCCTACATTATGTGGTATATCTGTTAAAATGGATGCATGTCACTGTCTGTTTTCTATTTTTTTTTTTTTTTTACTATTTCATGGAAAATTTTACATAAAAATGGTTGATATTAAAACTCTTTTAAAATTAATTGAAGGAGGAATTAGAAACATTTGTGATAAAATCAAAGATTTACATTGAAAACATTTCTAATAAAATAGAGGAAGTATATAGAAAGATGTATTAAAACTGAAGATTATCATGAAAAATAATGCAGATAAAATGGTAGACATAAAAGGGATTACTAAATTAATTAAAAGGGAACTACAAACATTTTCTGATAAAATTGAAGATTTCCATGAGAAATATTTTGTCTATGTCTTTTTATTGGGGAGTTGAGTCTATTGTTGTTAAGAGATATTAGGGAATAGTGTTGTTGCTTCCTGTTATTTTTGATGTTATTTATATGTTTGTGTGGGTATCTTCTTTTGGGTTTGTTGGAAGATTACTTTCTTGCTTTTTCTAGGGTGTAGTTTCCCTTCTTGTATTGGTATTTTCTATCAATTGTACTTTGTAGGGCTGGATTTGTAGACAGATATTGTGTAAATTTGGTTTTATCATGGAATATCTTGGCTTCTCCATCTATGAAGATGGAGAGTGTTGCTGGGTACAGTACCTTGGGCTGGCATTTGTGTTCTCTTAGGGTCTGTATGAGGTCTGCCCAGGATCTTCTAGCTTTCATCGTCTTTGATGAGAAGTCTGATATGATTCTGATAGACCTTCCTTTATATGTTACTTGCGCTTTTCCCCTTACTGCTTTTAATATTCGTTCTTTATTTAGTGAATTTGGTGTTTTGATTATTATGTGCTGGGAGGATTTTCTGTTCTGGTCCAGTCTGTTTGGATTTCTGAAGGCTTCTTGTATGTTCATGGGCATCTCTTTCTCTAGGTTACGGACGTTTTCTTCTACAATTTTGTTGAAGATATTTACTTGGCCTTTAAGATGTAAATCCTTGCTCTCATCTATGCCTATAATCCTTAGGTTTGGTCTTCTCATTGTGTCCTGGAGTTCCTGGATGTTTTGGGTTACAAGCTTTATGCATTTTGCATTTTCTTTGACTGTTGAGTCAATGTTTTCTATGGTATCTTGAACACCTGAGGTTCTTTCGTCTATCTCTTGTATTCTGTTGTTGATGCTTCCTTCTATGACTCCTGAATTCTTTTCAAGGTTTTCTATCTCCAGAGATGTCTCACTTTGTGATTTCTTTGTTTCTACTTCCGCTTTTAGATCCTGGGTGGTTTTGTTCAGTTCCTTCACTTGATTGTTTGTGTTTTCCTGTAGTTTTTAAAGGATTTTTGTGTTTCTTATTTAAGGGCTTCTGCCTGTTGACCCATGATCTCCTGTATTTCTTTAAGGGATTTTTGTGTTTCCTCTTTAAGGGCTTTTACCTGTTTTCCAATGTTCTCCTGTGTTTCTTTAAGGGAGTTATTTAAGTCTTTCTTGAAGCCCTCTATCAGCATCATGAGATACGATTTTAAATCCAACTCTTGCTTTTCCAGTGTGTTGGGATATCTGGGACTTGCTGCGGTGGGAGAACTGGGTTCTGATGTTGCCATGAGGTCTTGGTTTCTGTTGGTATGGTTCTTGTGCTTGCCTTTTTCTATCTGGTGCTAGTTGGTATTGTTGTCTCTGGCTGGAGTTTGTTCTTCCTGTGGGCCTGTAAGCCTGTGTCCTTACTCCTCTGAGCTCAAAAGTGAAAGCTTTGCTTGGGGATCTCTCTCTCCTGGCAGGCTACCCACAGAAGACTGTGGAGTTTCCAGGTTTCCTGATGCAAATGGTGGTGGGCAAGAAGACTTCCATCCCAGCTGCTCCACTGATCTTAGGGCCTGTGTGCTCCTAGCTTGGCCCCCTCCAGAGAGAAAGTGGAGATCTCACGTCTGCACTCAGAAGTGAAAGCCTGCTGGGAGATGACTCCCTCCTGGTGGACTATGCAGAAGAAAGCTGTGGAGTCTCCTGGCTCCCTGGTGCAAATTTCAGCAGGAACTTCCATCTCAGGTGCTCCCTATTTTCTATTCTTGAAACAAGAGTACCAGATCCCAGGTAATGTCTAATCATAGGTTTATTTTGATTCATGTATCTGGAAAGTGAAATTCTACAACCCTGGTCAGCATCAACTCAGCTTCTGGTGAGGGTGCCCAGTTGCCTTGTGCTGGGGCAATTCAAATGGGAGAGGGCACTAAATTGCCAGAAACTAGGTTGCTGAACTCCTGTGACAGATAGTTTACCCATTCCATTATTCATGTGGGCTCAACCTTATGACCCTAAAACTTGCAGTAAACCTCCACTTCCAACATGCTGCATTGAGGGAAAACTGTGCTTACACTGGATCTTTGGAAGATGCACCCAGACTGCGCACTGCATAGCTTATGTTAGGACTTACACAGGTCTTATAACGATGTTGTGATGTGTTTGTACCATTTGAGTATCAGAGTATGTTCACATCCTAACAGACACCTGTGCTCTGACTATTCCCCACTTTCCCTTCTCTGCCCCTGGCAACCACTTATTCTACTACTTCTATAATTTTCCTTTCTTTTTTTTTTCAGAGTGCTATGTAATTGTGAGTTTGTAGCCTTTTCCTATTGGCGTCTTTCACTTAGTGATGTGGCTAAGATTTCTTCAGTTATATTTTAATGGCTTGATAACAAAATTTCTCGTTGCTACTGTATAATATCTTGATTTTTGGATGTATTAAATTCCATTAGCTATCCATTAGTTGCTCTTGCAAGGCCATTTTGATTGCTTCCAGGTTTTGTCTTCTATGAAGAAGGCTGCTATAAACACCATGCACAGATTTTTGTGCAGGCATAAGTTTTTAAGTACGTACTTTGAATGAATAGTAAAGTGTGTGATATAATTTAATCTGTGGTTAAAATGTTCTTGGGAAATTCCTAGAAATTTAACAACAGCTCTTACTGGCCACTGTCACACTGCTATATTAAAGTCTTTCCTTCAAATGGCAATGGAAACTGAGCTCTGCCTTTGGAGTGTCTACAGAGTCTTTAAAGTACTGGTACTGTACTTTTGTATGTCTTTATACATTTTTTTTTTGTAAAACTATCGAATAAAAATAGACAGCATGTCATCGGTTTTTTTTCCCAAAGTTGAACCATTCCCATGTTATCTGTTTGCTCCCTCCAAAGCATCATGAGAAGATTTCTCTAGTCATCGGATGTCAAACTTATGTACACTTTTGGGGGTTGCAGTAGTAGCCCAGGAAGCCCAGCACCACTCACCCCTCTATTCCCCTTCACTCACAAGTTCTATGCTTTTCTGTTTGATGAATTAGACTTTATCTGAAGAATTTCCTTTATTGTAAAGATTTTTAAATCATGACCAATTTCCAAATCCAAAATATTAAGGAAAGAGTGAGATGGGGCCTCAGATTCTGCTCCTTAGGCCATTTGGTCACACTACTAGAAATTAATAAAGTCACTCTCAAGATATGAAATGAGTTTAGAGAGAAAATACCTTTGAGATGTCCATGTACAGGGATGATGATAAGCAAACCCGATTATCATGAAGACAATGGGGATCTTTATTTTGTTACAGTTGCATATGGAACCATTTAGATTTGTCCCCAGAACTTCTACTTTATCTGTGAAATTCTGAAAGAGGTGAGATCCACTTTTGGTTTTCTCTGACTTAATCAACTCTTCCTGGAAGAAAAACAGATTTCAAGAAATCTTTTATAACAAATATTTACAATATTTGGCTAAACATTTGTGGTCCCCAATAGGGATACTCTCACAATGATGTTATTAACTAATGATGCCTCTCTCATAATTTATTCCTGTTCTATGTCTAGATAAGAAGTGTAGAGGCTGCCTGAAGAAAAGATAAGCCTCCAATATGACACTATACATTTCACTGTGTGATGCAGGGGGGTTAGTATAATATTGAAGGGTTATTTGACCCCTGCTTGTAAGGCTTGGCATGTATGTGCACACATGCTTACTAAATGCATGCATGCATCCATACATACAATATACAAACAAATACATTTATTTTTGGAAAGGTACTTTTAAAAATTTTTTTACTATATATATTTTATTTATAGTTCAAATGATTTTCCCTTTTCTGATTCCCCCCTCCCCAAAAGTCCCATAAGCCCTGCCACTTCCCCCTGTTCCACAATCAACCCCCTTCTGCTTCCCTGTCCTGGTTTTCCCCAACATTGCTGCATCAAGCCTTTCCAAGACCAAGGACCTCTCCTCCCTTCTTGGGCATCTTTGATATGTGAATTGTATCTTGGATTTTCTAAGCTTCTGGACTAATATCCACTTATCAGTGAGTGCATGCCATGTGTATTCTTTTGTGATCGGGTTACCTCACTTAGGATGATATTTTCCAGTTCCACCCATTTGCCTAAGAATGTCATGAATTTGTTGTTCATAATAGCTGAATAGTATTCCATAGTGTAAATATACCACATTTTCTGTATCCATTCCTCTGTTGAGGAACTAGTGGGTTCTTTCCAGCTTCTGACTATTATAAATATGGCTGCTATGATCATAGTGGAGCATGAGTCCTTATTACATGCTGAGGAATCCTCTGGGTATATGCCCAGGATTGGTATAACTGGGTCCTGCAGTAGTATCATGCCCAGTTTTCTGAGGAACCACCAGACTGATTTCCAGAGTGGTTTTATCAGCTTGCTATCCCGCCAGCAGTGGAGGAGTGTTCCTCTTTCTCCACATTGTCACCAGCACCTGCTGTCTCCTGAGTTTTTGATCTTAGTCATTCTGACTGGTGTGAAATGAAATGGCAAGATTTGTTTTGATTTGCATTTCCCTGATGACTAAGAATGTTGAACATTTCTTTAGGTTGAACAATTTCGTTCAGCCATTGAAAATTCTTCAGGTGAAAATTTTTTATTTCTGAACCCCATTTTTAATAGGGTTATTTGGCTCTCTGGAGTCTAACTTCTTGAATTCTTTGTATATATTGGATATTAGCCCTCTGTCAGATGTAGAGTTGGTAAATATCTTTTCCCAATTTGTTGGTTGCCATTTTGTCCTTTTGACAATGTCCTTTGCCTTACAGAAACATTGGAATTTTATGAGGTTCCCTTTGTCAGTTCTTGATTTTAGAGCATAAGCTATTGGTATTCTGTTCAGGAAATTTTCCCTTATGCCCATGTGCTCAAGGTTCTTCCCCAATATCTTTTCTAGTAGTTTCAGTGTGTCTGGTTTTATGTGGAGGTCATTGATCCACTTGGACTTGAGTTTAGTACAAGGGGATAAGAATGGATCAATTTGCATTCTTCTGCATGCTGACCTCCAGTTGAACCAGAACCATTAGTTGAAAAGGCTATCTTTTTTCCACTGAATGGTTATAACTCCTTTGTCAAAGGTCAAGTGACCATAGGTGTGTGGGTTCATTCTGGGTCTTCAATTCTATTTCATTGATCCACTTGCCTGTCATTGTACCAATACCATGCAGTTTTTAACACTATTGCTCTGTAGTACTGCTTGAGGACTGGGATACTGATTCCCCAAGAAGTTCTTTTACTGTTGAGAATAGTTTCATTATCCTGGGTTTTTTGTTATACCAGATGAATTTGAGAATTGCTTTTTCTAACTCTATGAAGAACTGAGTTGGGATTTTGATGGGGATTGCATTGAATCTGTATATTGCTTTTGGCAAGATGGCTATTTTAACTATATTAATCCTGCCAATCCAAGAGCATGGAAGATTTTTCCATTTTCTGAGGCCTTCTTCAATTTCCTTCTTCAGAGACCTGAAGTTCTTATCATGCAGATCTTTCACTTGTTTGATTAGAGTCACACCAAGATACTTTATATTGTTTGTGGCTATTGTCAAGGGTGTGATTTCCCTAATTTCTTTCTCAGCCTGCTTATCCTTTGAATATACGAAGGCTACTGATTTGCTTGGGTTGATTTTATAACCAGTCACTTTGCTGAAGTTGTTTATCAGCTGTAGTTCTCTAGTGGAGGTTTTTGTGTTGTCTAAGTATACTATCACATCATTTGCAAATAGTGATAATTTGATTTCTTTCTTTCCAATTTGTATCCTTTTGACCTTCTTTTGTTGTCTAATTGCTCTAGTTAGAACTTCAAGTAGTATATTGAATAAATATGGAGAGAGAGGGCAGCCTTGATTGGTCCCTGATTTTAGTGGGATTGCTTCAAGTTCCTCTCCATTTAGTTTGATAGTGGATACTGGTTTGCTGTATATTGCTTTTACTATGTTTAGGTATGGGCCTTGAATTCCTGTTCTTTCCAAGACTCTTAACATGAAAGGCTCCTAAATTTTGTCAAATGCTTTTTCAGCATCTAATGAAATGATCATGTGCTTTTTTTCTTTGAGTTTGTTTATGTAGAAGAATTACATTGATGGATTGATGGATTGAACCATCCCTGCATCCCTGTGACCTACTTGATCATTGTGAATGATCATTTTGATGTGTTCTTGGATTTGGTTGGCAAGAATTTTATTGAGTGTTTTTGCATCGATAACCATTGGTCTGATGTTCTCTTTCTTTGTTGGATCTTTGTGTGGTTTTGGTATCCGCAAAATTGTGGCTTCATAGAGCGAGTTGGGTAGTGTTCCTTCTGTTTCTGTTTTGTGGAATAGTTTGAAGAATATTGGTGTTAGGTTTTCTTTGAAGGTCTGACAGAATTCTGCACTAAAACCATCTGGTACTGGTTTTTTTTGGGGGTGGTGGTGGTGGAGACTGTCAATGACCACTTCTATTTCATTAGGGGTTATGGGACCATTTAGATAGTCTATATGATCCTGATTTAACTTTGGTATTTGGTATCTGTTTAGGAAATTATCCATTTCATCCAGATTTTCCAGTTGTGTTGAATATAGGCTTTTGTAGTAGGATATGGTAAGTTTTGAATTTCCTCAGTTTCTGTTATTATTTCTCCACTTTCATTTCTGATTTTGTTAATTTGGATACTGACTCTGTGCCCTCTGGTTAGTCTGGCTAAAGGTTTATCTATCTTGTTGAATTTCTCAAAGAACCATCTCCCGGTTTTGTTGATTCTTTATATAGTTCTTTTTGTTTCTACTTGGTTGATTTCAGCCCCGAGTCTGATGATTTCTTGCCTTCTAACTTCTTTCTATTCTGAAGCTTTCAGGTGTGCTGCTTAACTGCTAGTGTATGCTCTCTCCAGCTTTTTTTTTTTTGTTTGTTTGTTTTTGGTTTTTTTTTTTTTTTTTGTTTTTTGTTTTGGAGGCACTCAGAGCACTGCTTTCATTGTGCTACAAAAATTTGGGTATGTTGTGCCTTCATTTTCATTAAATTCTAAAAAGTCTTTGATTTCTTTCCTTATTTCTTCTTTGACCAAGGTATCACTGAGTAGAGCATTGTTCAGCTTCCATGTGTATGTGGGCTTTCTGTTGTTTTTGTTGCTATTGAAGACCACTCTTACTCCATAGTGATCTGATAGGAGGCATTGAAATAATTCAATCTTCTTAAAATGTTGAGGTCTGTTTTGTGGCCAAACATATGGTCAGTTTTGGAGAAGGTACATTGAGGTGTTGAGAAGAAGGTATATTCTTTTGATTTATAATGAAATGTTCTATAGATATCAATTGAATCCCTTTGGCTCAAAACTTCTGTTAGTTTTACAGTGTTGTCTCTTTAATTTTGTTTCCCTGATCTGTCCATTGAGGGGAGTGGGGTGTTGAAGTCACCCACAATTATTGTGTGTGGTGCAATGTGTGCTTTAAGCTTAAGTAAAGTTTCTTTTATGAATGAGGGTGCCCTTGTATTTGGAGCATAGATGTTTAGATTGAGAGTTCTTCTTGATAGATTTTTTCCTTTGATGAGTATAAAGTGTCCTTCTGTGTCTTTTTTGATGACTTTAGGTTGAAAGTCTATTTCATTGGATATTAGAATGTCTACTCCAGCTTGTTTTCTGGGACCATTTGCTTGGAAGACTGTTTTCCAACCTTTTACTTTGAGGTAGTGTTTGTCTTTAACTCTGAGTTGCATTTTCCTCTATGCAGCAAAATGTTGGGTCTTGTTTATGAACAGTCTATTAGTCTATTTTTTTTTTATTGTGGAATTGAGTCCCTTGATGTTAAGAGATATTAAGGTATTGTGATTGTTACTTCCTGGTAATTTTTATGTTTGTGTGGTTATCTTCTTTTGGGTTTGTTAAAAGAAGATTAATTTCTTGTTTTTTCTACACCTTATGTTGGTGTTTTTCATTCATTATCCTTTGAAGGGCTGCATTTGTGGAAAGAAATTGTAAATTTATTTTTGAAATGGAATATCTTGCTTTCTCCATCTATGGTAATTGAGAGATTTGCTGGATATAGCAGTCTGGGTTGGCATTTGTGTTCCTTAGGGTCTGCATGACATCTGCCCAGGCTCTTCTGGCTTTCATAGTCTCTGCAGAGAAGTCTGGTGTAATTCTGATAGGACTACCTTTATAAGTTACTTAACCTTTTTCTTTTACTGCTTTTAATATTCTTTCTTTGCTTAGTACATTTAGCATTTTAATTATTATGTGCTGGGAGGAATTTCTTTTCTCGTCAAATCTATTTGGAGTTCTGTAGGCTTCTTGTATGCTCATGGATATCTCTTTCTTTGGGTTATGGAAGTTTGCTTCTATAATTTTGTTGAAGGCATTTACTGGCCCTTTAAGTTGGAAATCTTCACTCTCTTCTATACCTATAATCCTTAGGTTTGGTCTTCTCATTTTGTCTTGGATTTCCTGGAGGTTTTTTGTCAGGAGCTTTTTGCATTTTACATTTTCTTTGATTGTTGTGTCAATGCTTTCTATGGTATCTTCTGCATCTGAGATTCTCTCGTCTATCTCTTGTATTCTGTTGTTGATGCTTGGATCCATGACTCCTGACTTTTTTCCTAGGTTTTCTACATCCAGAGTTGTTTCTCTTTGTGATTTATTTATTGTTTCTACCTCCATTTTTAGATCGTGGATGGTTTTCTTCAATTCCTTCATGTGTTTTTATTATGTTTTCCTATAGTTCTTTATGGGCTTCTCCCTGTTTACTTGTGTTCTCCTGTATTTCTTTAAAGGAGTGATTTATGTTCTTCTTCAAGCCTTCTAACAGCATCATGAGCTGTGATTTTAAATCCACATCTTGCTTTTCTGGTGTGTTGGGCTATCCAGGACTTACTGTTGTGGGAGAGTTGGGTTTGGATGGTGCCATATTGCTTTGATTTCTGTTAGTAACGTTCCTATGTTTGCATTTTATGGTACAGAGCCATATTGGGGCAGTCTAGCACATGCTTTGACAATGGTCAAGGTCAATCCCTGGCTTCAGGCAGGAATCTGCCTTTAAGGCATAATAGAGAAGTAGGTTAAAGCAGGAATTTTTATCCTAGGGTGGAGAAGCTCAGTGCAGGTTAAGCTCATTGTTCCTCCAGATCTAGGAATTCCTGAATTAAGCAGGTGACCCACCCAGCTGCTGGAGCAGTTGAGACAAGAACTTCCAGGAGAAGCTAGACTACTTCCACCTGGAACTCAACCTGGAGTCTGGGGGAAGGGTTTGCCCAAACTGTTAAAAGGTCTGACTGCCATTAAAGTTTTGGCCTTGACCAGTGAAACATTGTCCTGGCCCTCCTTTCTTTTCGCCCCTTCATCATCCATCCCTCAGCTTCTGTTACAGCAACCCAGTTGGTAATAGCTGCAGGCAGCTATGAAATACAAAATTTTACCATCATGTTATCTCTGCTGTTAGTTGGTCCTGCTGTCACTGGCTGATGCTTGTCCCTCCTGTGTGCCTGCTAGCCTATCTCACTACCCCTTGGGTGCAGGTGGGTCCGTGGCAGACCAAGTCCCAAATGATCTTACTTTCTGCTTGTTCTCTGCTTTCCTGGCTATAACAGCCTGCTCAGTTGCAGGAATGAAGATGGTGGCCTCACTTCTTAACGAGGTACTCCCTCCAGGGCAGATGTCCCCTGGCAGACTAGGTGCACAGAGGGCTGTGGTGGGTTGCCGAGCTCCTGGGTGCAGGTGGTGCCCTAGAAAACAGTGTCCCAAGCGGATCTTACAGTCTGGTGTTTCCTGAGCACCTGGCTGCATCTGTCTGCTCAGTCACAGGAGCAAAGATGGTGACCTCACCTCTAAACACAGGACTGGAAAGGCACTTTTTAAAACGATGTGGAAATGCTTTACATCTCAGCCTTGCAAGTGTGTTCCAGAGAAACTTGATCAAATGGACCTGAAACTCACAGAGATCCACGTGCCTCTGTATCCCAAGTGCTGTATTTAAAGGGGTGTATAATTATAATACCTGGCAGTTATTGTATTTTAGACTTTCACATTGGACTAACTGTATACTGTTTTAAATATTCCAGGGGTCATCTTGACTTGAACCGAAGGAACAATATGGTTGTAGCAGACCTTATTGGTGAATTGAAGACAGATCTGTCTGAGACTGGAATCATCAACTATTTGTAAGGGGTTTGTGATGGTTAGTGATCTTTAACAGTTGTATTCTAAATAATTTAGAATAGCAAAATCAAACTTTATTCTCTTAAGTGAAGTAAGAAAGACAATTCAGCATAAATTTACTTCTGTGTGGAGTCTACCGACATCACTGACCTTCTAGAAGTTGAGACTGAACAGTTGTCAGGGGCCAGTAACAGGGATAGAAGCATAGGAAAGACTGACTAATGACTATGGAGTTGTAGCTGAATAGAAGAAACAAATCCTAGTGCTCTATTACACCATAAGGTGCCAGTAGGTAAGCACGAGGTATTGCTTATATTCAAGAAGTAAGCAGAATATGTATATGTGTAGTGTTAATGATTGATCCCAGTGCCTCATACATCCTAAGCAAGTACTCTACTGTTGAACCACACACTTTACTCTCCTTTTAGTCTTTATCTTAATACTTGTACCCATTGAGTCACCCATTGTAGTTTAGAACTTTTAATTCTCCCTCATTAATCTCCCAAGTTTGCACCGAAAAATCTGGCTGAGAATAGTTTTTTGGTTTTTGTTTTTTTTTCCACAAAGAGATGTGTATAAGGGAGAGAGAGATACATGTAGTGGTTTGAATATTATTGGCCCACAGAAGTAGCACCATTAAGATGTGTGGCTTTATTGGCGAAAGTGTACCCTTGTTAGAAGGAAGTGTCACTGCAGAGGCAGAGATTTTAGGTCTCATATGTATTCTCAAGTCTGGTTAGTCTGGAAGAGACTCTCTTGGCTGCCTGTGGAAGACAATCTTCTGTCTGCCTTCAGATCAAGCTGTAGAACTCTCAGATTGTTCTCCAACACCATGTCTGCCCACAATTTGCCATGCTTCCTCTCATGATGACAATGAACTGAAACTCTGAAACTGTAAGCCAATCTCAATTAAATGTTTGCCTTTCTAAGAACTGCTTTGGTTATGGTATCTATTCACAGCAATAAAACCCAAACTAGGATAATATGTTTACCATATATAACCCTTATCTGTACTAAAACATCACATGCTATTCCATAAATGAGTGCACTTATATCGAGCAAAATTTATACACCACACACACACACACAATGTTTGATTGTTTTTTTTTTTTTAAATCATAATAGGTTACCCTGGTGAATCTGTCATGCTATTTTTTTAAATCTCATTTTACTTCATTATATATGTTATTCATTTCTCATAGGAGAAAGCTGCATACATGCAGGCAGGCAGACAGGGGAGAATTGAGATCATTAGGCTCCAAGCTCAAGTAGGCCACTCCATACTTTGTGTGGGGTTATTTCTGTTTTGTTTTAGCTTCTGGAGCCTTCCGGGAGGGAAAGTCTTTAAGAGTGAGTAGAGTTAGGGAGAGCCCCAGCAGGGAGACTGGAGGTTCTACTGTAGAGAATAAGAAGGCAGAAAAAATCTGCTTCTTGACTTGAGGGTGTGTGGGGTGTGTGTCAGGCATTGACAGATGGTTTCCTCTCTTCCTTTTTTAAATAGGGTTGAATAAGAAGATCATGAAGTAAATAATAATCTATGCAAGAAGGCTCTTTGGGGTTTGAGCAAGTCCTAAAGGATCATCTACTGAAGTTTTTACCAAGAAGGTATCACATCTGAAACTGTCTTTCCATAAAGTTGCCCTACCACTAAACCACCAACCAAAGAGTACACATGGAGGGATCCATGGCTCCAACTGCTTATGTAGCAGAGGATGGCCTTGTTGGACATTAAAGGGAGGAGAGGTCCTTGGTCCTGAGAAGGCTCGATGCACCAGTATAAGGGAATGCCAAGACAGAGAAGCAGGAGTGGATGGGTTGGTGAGCAGGAGTAGCGGGGGATGGGATAGGGTGTTTTCGGAGGGGAAAACAGGAAAAGGAATAACATTTGAAATGTAAATAAAGAAAATATCTAATTAAAAAAGAATCAAATAAGATAGTTAATATCAGAAATTGTGAAAGTGATAAACATTAAAAAGTACGCAAA
Organism: Apodemus sylvaticus; assembly: GCF_947179515.1. Classification (NCBI taxonomy): domain Eukaryota; kingdom Metazoa; phylum Chordata; class Mammalia; order Rodentia; family Muridae; genus Apodemus; species Apodemus sylvaticus. The sequence continues at coordinate 147,052,446 of NC_067477.1, forward strand.
TAGATAATTAGCAATGAACTATATGCATATGTTCCATAATGATTATATATATTTTGGGGGTCTGTTTCTTTTTTATGCATGGTTTCATTGTATATGTCAAGATTTGTGTATAGGAAAGTGTTTACCACCCAGCCTAATACTTATTTCTCTTAAGAGAAATTAAATCTTTCTTAAAAATGGATTGAAATTTTTCCACAAAATAACAAATATAAGGAGATATCTTTCAAAATGAGCAAAGATGCTTTGAACTTTGAAAAATAATATAATGCATACTACATGCATATGTAACAGTAAACCATCTCTTCACTCTCTTATGAGTGGGAAAGAGGATATACTATGTACAAAATACACACATACACACACACAGACACATACACACACACACACACACACACGTGCACGCGCGCACGCAGGCGTGTGTGTGTGTGTGTGTGTGTGTGTGTGTATGTGTGTGTGTGTATGTATGTATATGCAGAATCATATCTGCAAATACCAATCCCAGACATTATTGCTGATTCCAAGAAGCACTTGCTGACAGGACGTTGGTATTGCTGTCTCCTAAGAGGTTCTGCAAGAGCCTGACCAATATAGATGTGGATGCATGCAGCCAACCATAGGACGTGGTGCAGAGATCCCAATGAAGAAGTTAGGGCTGAAGGGGTTTGCAACCCCATGGGGAGATCAACAATATCAACCAACCAGACCCCCCCAAGGCTCCCAGGGACTAAATCACCAACCAGAGTACACATGCGGAAACCCATGGCTCCAGCAGCATGTGTAGCAGAAAATGGTTTTATCTTTTATCAATGGGAGGAAAGGCCCTTGGTCTTGTGAAAGTTCGATACACAGGGGAATGTATATGTTTACCAGACATAGTGTCTGGGATTGGTATCTGTAGATGGTATTCTGCATGCGTGCATGCGTGCGTGCGCGTGTGTCTCTGTGTGTGTGTGTGTGTATTCTGTACATAGTATATCCTCTTTCCCAATCATAAGAGAGTGAAGAGATGGATTACTGTTCCGTTTGCATGTAGCATGCTTTCTCATATTATTATTCAATGTGCAAAGCATCTTTGCTCATTTTGAAAGATATCTCCTTATATTTGCTATTTTGTGGAAAAATTTCAACCCATTTCTAAGAAAGATTTAATTTCTCTTAAGAGAAATAAGAAATGTTAGGCTGGGTAGTAAAGCATAGCATAGGGGAATGCTAGCACTCTGAGGCAGGAGTGGGTGGGCAGGTTGAGCAACACCCTCATAGAGGTGGGGGGGGGGAGGGATAGGGGATTTGTAGAGGGGAAACAGGGAAGGGGGATACCTTTTGAAATGTAAATAAATTAACTAATAAAAAAGAAGGCAATTACATTGTTTGCCTAAAAAAAAATAAATAAAGTTGCCCTACCTACAGCTCTGCCTTAGCTTACCACACCCTTCCATGAGGGCATGTGAAACTGTCATGCTCACAGCTGATGGCAAGTAACAGGAAGGGGGAAGGTTCAGGCCCCATCTACCTGGGCCTCCGCAAGGCCAGCAAGTATCACACAGTCCTTCTCTAATATGCTGACAGGCTCCTTTTTGAAACTTGACACAGGCCTGGCTTAGGTCAAAACTGTAGGCTGGGTGAGTCTGGTGCCAGAGCTTCCTCCTCCTCCACAGTATCAGCATTCTGCTACAGCTGTCCAGATTCCAGGTGCCCCCGACCCTACATTCCTTGCCTTATCAGCAGTTTCCTTCGTACTTCGGGGACCTGCTTTCCCCAACCAGCCCTGTCCTTCTGCATTTCTAGCACAGGTCTCCTGGCACTGACTGACTGAGTCCTTGGTGGCAGTCAGTGACTCCCCACAGGGATACTAACTGAAGCCACTGGGTGATTCAGATGGCAGCTCTAACCTGAGGGGCAGCCCAGCATTCATCACTTACTCTGGCTCTAGATGTGGCATCAGAAAAGAGCTCTCACTCTCCACAGATTTGTGTTAGTTACATCCGCAGAATCACAAACACGTGCTAACAATGAACTGACTAAGAAGACACCAAGGAGCCTATCACAGGGAGACAGATTCACAGCCACTACCATCCTCCATGGCTGTCCTCATGAGACACCCTGGAATATGACCTGGGAATTATAGTGGAGCTCAGAGAACAAGCATTCCACATGGCGGGCTATATGGACACTGACCTAGAGGGGTTCTGTGGGGGCCACACCCTTTTACCCTTGCTTTTCTTGGCCCTGATTTTGGTGTTCCTGGGATTCAGATTCTTTCTTCACTGTCATGTGTTCTTTTAAATTTCACAAACTTTAAAAAAGAAAACATTTTCTAAGCTGCTTCTAAATGAGGATGACATTAAGGACTCATCACAAGCTAATATTCCCAGGCGAGGGGGCCGTGCAGCTGGTATTTATTCTTCCCCTGAACCAACCGCCCTAACCCAGAAACTTCTCTTGATAGGCCTTTTGTCCTGGTATAGCCAGGTGTCATGGAAATGTGCCCTTCCCTACATGGCGCTTTGGCAACAGACCTTCAACATGCTCTGTGGCGTGGTCACCTGGTTGGTGGCCACCTTTGCCCATAGCCAGACTCAGTCGGAGGCTGAGATCAAGCAAAGTGTTCTAAATGAACCAAATCCCATCAGGTCTTGCCTCTCTCCTCTCCAGCTGATGGAACCTATGTGTACTAGAAAGTAACCGCCAATTGCAATGGTCTGGATGCCAAGTATCTCCAGAGGTTTGCATGCTAGTGGCTTCGGCACTCGTATGATAGGAGGTGGTGTGGCCATTAAGAAGTGAAACCTAGTGGAAAGGGGGGGCACTACGCTTGGAAGGGATAAACATGTTCTCATGGAACTTAATTCCCTCAAATGGGAATAGTTATGAAGGAGCAAGCCCTACTTTTGAATTTCTGTCTCTGATTTTCCTTCTGAAATATATTTCTACCACAGTGACATGTATCAAAATGTAAACAAACCTAGAGGCCCATCACCAGAGGTTGAACAGATGAGACCACCTAAGTTCAGCCTTGCAGCCTTCAAAACTATTATCTACATGAACTGTTTGTGTTATTATCATTATTATTGGTACATAGTGCATGTTGTAAGGGACAATGTTTTGGAACTTTTTCACCTCCTTCTAAAGTGATATAAGCCCCAGAAATCAAACTCAGGCTACATGTTTGCAGAACAAGGGCCTTGACTCACTGAGCCAACTCATCTGCTCTAGACTTCTTTTTTGTTTTTAACACACTGTGGAACCTCTGATATTTTGTTGTAGCAACAGAAAGCAGAACGACATAGAAAAACAGTACTAGTGGCAACTCAGAACAGCCCAAGTTCAGGAGGTCACTTAAGATATCTTGGGAAGAATGATAATTGGGCCACTTCCTCCACAGAGATGACAGTGAACTCCATGGATGTTGATAGAAGCTGGCTGGCAACCCCATAAATTATACCTGGCTCATCCAAACACAGCCCCTGCTCCTGACCATCAAGTATACTCTGAGCTCATCTGGAAAATAGTATTTCTCTCCTTCTCAGCTCTGTAATTTTCTTTAGAAAAACTGACTTCATGAAAATAAGATAGGAGTCTTTGTAGTCTTTATTTTAGAAGCAACCAGAATAATAATAGCTGGAGCATTCAGGAACCATTCAAAGGAGTGTCTGTGGGTAGTAATTAAAGTGGCTAATTCCCTTGCCAAGGACAGCTTCTCACAGAGGAACCTCCTGGTACAATGTTGGCTATGCACTCTATGACTTCTGTAACATTTTCAAGGTGTAAAAGAACTTGAAACAGCACATGCCAAGAACTTGAAAACTGAATTTTGTCAAGTATCAATTTATGCCACATCCCACTCTCCTGGGCTTCCTTCCCCTAGAAAGAAGAGCCCCTGGGGTAGTCAGATGAGTGGTTAATGTGAGAGTAAATCACAAGCACCATAAACCAAGTCTCCTGGTGTCATCTCAGATTGCTTTCTAGAGGGGTTATCTTTGCTTAGCTCCACAGACAGACAACCTTGTTCTAGTCACAAGATCCCTAAGACGTTTGGAGGAAGCAAGTATGCTCCTGAGCCCTGGAGGATATCACATATGAGCTCTAAGCACGGCTGATCTTAGCAGCTCGGCTCTAATCATATGGTCCCATATTTCTCTGTGTGTGTGTCCTTCCTGTACTATCCCATTAGCTCAAGACCTCCTCTTCCTTCAAGACCAAGTTCAGATTCACTGTCTCACTGAAACCTTTATTGCTACAGGCAATAACAAGACAATCACATCTCACAAATGTGTAATAGTTCAAACTGCTGAATCCTAGAGTGTGGGGCTAGAAAGTCTTCAAAGCCACTACACCTTAATGTTATAGGCCAAGAAACAGAGCAAGTGTGTGAGATGCCACTGTGGTGCTTGAGCAAGAATGACGTCTGAAGTCTCAATTCTAAACGAACATCTGTGTCACCACCATTACCTGCTTCCACCCAAGGGAACATCTTAGAAGACTTTAAAACCCAGAGACTGGGAAAGATAGCTGTGATTCTGTGTCTTCCACACATGACTGCTGCCACCACGATCTCGAAGCAGCCATGGTTGTCTACACAAGACCTACACAAGACCCACCCAGTCAACATTCTAAGCTTAGAGACAAAAGGTGCTCTTGAGGCCTAACTCCCCTGAGGATCTATTGGCAGGTGATGTCTTGTTGGGAGAGGGAAAGTTATTTTTCTTTAGGGCTGTAGCTCCTTGTAAGTTGCTGGTGCTTGGGTGGATGGTCACATATCCATAGGCATACAGGCAACACTAACTAGATGCAGTGGGTTTATTTTGAAAGGATATTATACTCATCATTTTAAACAATTAAACTCCCATTTGATTTTATTTACTTTTGCCTCACAATTTTCAATTTAAACTTACACTGTTTAATAATATCAAGTCCCAAACAAATTAACCTGTGTTAAAAAAGAAAAACATAGTTACTCACCCTGTTTGTAAAAAAAAATATTTAGATACTTAATTGCACCTTGAATTTCCTTTTAAATATAAAAAAGAAAAAAAGACATGAAGTTAGAAAGGGGACACCATCAATGTATATATTATATATATTATACACTATACACTATTCACTATTCACTATATACTATATACTACATATATGAAATTCTTAAAAAATAAAAATATAATACAGTAAAAATACTAAAATAAAGGCTTTTTCCCCTTAAAAAAGATTTATATTCTAGTTTGCTTTTGTTGCTGTGATAAAAACACTGACAAATTGAGCTTGGGGATTAGTGTTATTCCCTGATTTAGCAGGAACCTGGAGGCAAGAATTGGAACAGAGGCTGAGAAAGAATACTGCTCACTGGCTTTCTCCCATGGCTTGCTCAGCTTTTATTTCTATACAACCCAGGCCCACCTGCTTAGGGGTGGCAGTACCATCCAAGCTGAAGGGGCATTCTTAAGTAAATGCTGTACAGACATGCCCAAAGGGCAATCTGATCAAGGCAATTATTGAGCTGAGGTTCCCTCTTTGGGTAAATCTAGATTTATGTTCAGATGACAGCTGAAACTTGCTTTGACAATGCTGAACAGTGAGATTCCTGCCATCTGACTCTAGGCAGGATCCACTCTACATGATTGGGAGGTGAGGAATACTTCCATGGTCACATGACCTCTCTGATCTCATTAGTGGCAGACCTTCTACCCCTGGGTCCAGGCTTTCAGAGAGCATTGATAGAGTCTTCATGCAAAGCAGTTTTGGGGCCAGCAGGTAAGGCCACTCCACTATCCTTGAGATGCTCAGTCCTGACCCTTTACATAGTTACATAAACCATGGTAAGCTTTATCTTACAAGCTTCTAAAGCAGTATTTCTTAACCTGTGGGACATGATCCCTTTGCGAATTAAATGACCCTTTCACAGGAGCCACATATCAGATATCAGCCACATTAGGTATTTACATTATAATTCATAATAGTAGTAAAATTAGTTATTAGGTAACAACAAAATAATTTCATGTTTGGGGTCACCACAACATGAGGAACTAACTATATTAAAGGTTGCAGTATTAAGAATGTTGAGAACCAATGTTTTAAAGTGTAGGACTCACATCTTATACCCATTCTATGGTTTCATAAGAAATACAGATTGAATGTCCTCTTAAACTCATATTGATGTTTTATTACTGTAATGACAGTACTGGGAGGTAGGCCTCTGAAAGAGTGATGGTCTGTCCCTTATGTGTGGTTTGATGCTGTTATCTTCCAAGTGGGATGGATTCTTGTCCTTCCTGTCCTCTTGGTCTTCTTGCTTGCTTTTGCTCTCTGTCTCTTCTATATGCACTTGCCTTCTGTCATCCTGTGACACAGCACAAATGGCCTTGCCAGTTGTTGTGGCCATGTCCAAGGACTTTGTAGCTTCCATTCTCTGTGCCAAATAATCTATTCTTTATAACTCTCTGTGTGGCAGACAGCAACCTATGCCAAGTAATTAGCATAGGATTTTCTATGCATTTATGCAGTAGGGAGAGGTTGTTGTGTAGCTCTTGTCTTCTGTCTTTTGGTTAGAAGAAAAAAGGAGGGAAGAGAGGGAAGTGAATGGAAGTGAAGGGAAGAGTCAGATAATGAAAGAGATAATGATTCTTCTCTGTCTGAGAGAGACAGACAAGGACATACCACATCCAGAGGAAGGGTAAAGAGACAGCAGCTTGAAGGGAAACTGACAGTGAAGAAGACTGGCTTCCTTCTATGCCAGGCTGGCAACCTTCCCATCCAAAGTCTGTCTAGCAGACCATTATTGAAGACAAGTCATCTTCACACTGGAGGTCAAATCGTCAGCTTTAAGAGCCACCTCTCCCTCCTTCTTGTCATCTGGTCTGAACAGAGACACTTGAATCCTCACACAGATGGACCCAGAGGTTCTAATCGCCTGCATCCTCCCCAGCTTTATGAGGCAGCCCAATGCCTGACCCAGCTTGAGAGTCTGTCAAGGTAGGAAGGGACTCCATGGAGACACCCCACACTTCCTTACTTTGTTCTGACAAAGGCAGCACAGCCCTTTGGCAATGATGCCCACATTTCTGCTTGGGAGCTGCTATGTCAGTTGCCGTACTAAGCCAGAATGGCACATGGTGCTGGAGACATTTCTTCTGAGACTTCATCATCTGCCAGAATTTTCGGCTGGCTCCTCACCATGGTGATTTCTCCTTTATTTGTCTCTGTTTAAAATTGAGTCATTTTTGTACCTACTTTAGGCTCTTGCTCTGTGTGGGGTAGGGTTGAACAGGTCAATAGGGAGGCTACCCTACTTGTGGGCCTTGACTCCCCAATCCCTGCACCAGCTAGCTCCTCAAAAGCAGTAAGTTCTCTGCTGACTTTCTTGAGGGATGGATGTACGCAAGCCACCAGTTGGGCTCAGACATTTCTCTAGACGGTTCCTTATAGACGGGAGATTTAAAATCATCAACCCCCCATTTCTTTTCACCTAGGGCCTTGCCTATGCTAGCCAAGTGTTCTATGACTGAGCCACATCCCCAACTTAAAACTCACTGCCTTTTGAAGGAATCAATAGCCAACTGAGAAGAATGGCAGCCAAGAGAAATAGCAGTCATGTTGCAGTGGGGGTGGGGGTGGGTGAGGTCAGGGAGCTGGTGTCTATGGTAGATAAAGTGATTCTCTACCGAAAACACTAGGGAGTTGTATTTATTTCTCAAGATTTTTTTTTAAAAACAACAAATATGTACTTTTGCAGTCTAGAGAGGCACGTAGCTGAGAGATCTTTTTAAGCCTACTTATTTGACTTGCCCACTTTTGGATTCACCCTTGGGACAAGCAAGCAGGCTTATATATTCTTATCACCATTTGATAAGGCAGAATCCCCATGAAGGGTCCCAAGAAATTAAATTGAAGGATAACTCTTAAGAATATCCCTTGGTTTATGGGACATATGGAGAGGGGGAATCTGGGAAAGGGGAAATCATTTGGAATGTAAAGAAAGTATATAGAAAATAAAAATATTAAAATGAAAAAAAAGAATATCCCTGATAGTTAGAAAGGAATGTGAATGAGCATTTCTAGTGAGTCAAATAGTCTCAGTTACTGACCCTCACAGCTTTGAGAACGTAGGTGTTGGTCACAATTCAGCAAGCCTAGTGGTATTTCCTGCATTTGTATAATGGAGGATATTGACTTGGCCGTGACATTTCCATCTGAGGTCAGCCCAGACTACTTTGCCCCACTTTTTCTTATATCTACCCAGAATTTTAGTTAATTATTTAAATTAGGAAATGAAACTGGAGAAATGGTTCAGCCATCATACTACCCTTGCCGAGGATTCAAGTTCAGTTCCCATCACCCCGTGTGGCAGCTCAAAACTGCCGATAACTCCAACTCCAAGGAATCGAATTCCCTCTAATGAGTATGAGTATCCATACTCAGTTACACACACACACACACACACACACACACACACACGCACACGCACACGCACACGCACACGCACACACACACACATGCCTGCATAAACGTTATATAAAATAGAATGATGTCTTTAAAAATAGAAAGTATATTTGTATAGTTCAAAAACCAAACTCACAAAAGGATATTGCAGAATATGTTCCACAACCCCTATCTTGAGGCAAATAATATTTTCTATTTCAGGAATATTCTGAAAGACCAGTGAATATAGCTAAAGCTCTATGCAAACTCCTTTTACCTTAGGTCTCAGAGAGAATTTTATTTTAATGCATCAAACTTCTGTCTTTTAAATTTTTACCTCTATTAATTAGCCCTGAAGCTCTGAATACTGAAGATACATTTAGCATATCAAATGATTCCCATGAAGAAGGAAGAAGAGGGCCCTAATCCTGGAAAGGCTTGATCCAGCATTGTAGGGGAGTACCAGGACAGAGAAAAGGAAGGGGGAAAGATAGGAGAATGGATAGAGAGAAGAGGACTTATGGGACATATGGGGTGGGGGACTGGGAAAGGGGAAGGCTTTTAGAATGTAAACAAAAAATATAGAAAATAAATAAAAAAAAAATTACCTCTATCATATATCATCCATATATATATATATATATATATATATATACACATATACACATATACACATACACATATACATATATACACATATACATGTATACACATATACATATATACACATATACATATATACATATATGAACATTTCTTTGTTTATAGTGTATTATATGGGCAGGTATGTGCGTCCCAGTGTACATGGTGATATCTTAGGACAATTCTCAGGAAGTTTTTCATGCCACCTTGTGAACACAGAGATGGAACTCAAGTTGTAAGTGCCTCCTCCTGCTGAACTGTCTCTCCAGCTCCAGCCATTTTACAGTTGCATGCTTATCCTTTATGTAGTTATATCATTAGGTAAGTTCATCCATGTGTGCAGGTAGATTCCTAGGACCCAATCACTCTGAGAGGGAGCTTGGACATACATAAGCTGAGAACTTGAATCAATGTGACTTGTGCTTATATTTAATGTCTGCACCTCTGACTCCTCAGGGTCTTCACATCCTTAGTGTCTGAATTTCTTTTTATTTTTCCATCATCTACCAGGATGCAATGGCATCAGCATCCAAATAGGAGACAGTCTCAAAAGGGTGTCCATGGGGGCCTGAGTCCATGTCCCAGATTTGTCACAAGCATTTTTCATGTGTATTTGAAGTGCACAACACAGTCGAGCACACTGGCACATGTCTGTTATTCTAACATTTAGAAAGGCGAGGTCGGAGGGGGGTTCGGAGATGTTCTGAGGACCCATGAAATTTCATGGTTGTGCACAGTAAACACCACCATGTGATATGCCAGATGTGAAATACTGACTGGTTTCATTCTTTATCCAAACAAGTTAAAACAATGTTCATCCTTTCATCAAAGAAGGATAGTTCTTTACCTAAAGATACATTTTGTCATAAAATTACACATGGGCATAAAAAATGAGACCGTACCATAAGATTTAACCTGAAAATAACTTTATTGCTTAAGCAGTGCTTTGCCATGAGAAGACGGCAAAATTGCTGACATTAACTTTGTTGTCATGTCAAATGTCATTATTATAAGACGGAAGTGAATTTAGTACACCATGAAAACTCTACCAAGAGCAAGGAAAGAGCAGTGTCAAAGACAAGGTGTGTGTTTATTGTTAATGTTAGAGACAGCTTCCATCTGCAAGTCTCATACATATTCACATGTTATCTATATTTCCCTCCAAGACAGCTGTCAGTATCACTACGCTCCTCTTACAGACCTGGCTGTCAGAAGTCACCCTAGCTCCTGCCCCTAGAGATTTTCTGCTGAGATAAATCAGGCCCCATGAAAATGCTCTTCAGCATACAGCAAGTCTTTCTCACCTGAGAATTTGTGTGGGAGGCTGACATCTGTTCCTCTCCCCTCTTTTTCCTTGTGTTGCTGACTTTGTTGCCAATAATTCAACAGCCTATCTTGCATTCCTCCTTCCTTATTGGTTATCTTTGTTACTTTTGGCTCCTATAGCAAAATACCATAGACTGGCTGACTTAAACAACAAACATAGTTCACACTTACAAAAGCCCAAACTGAAGGTCTTGACAGAGGCAAGGCTTGGTGAGAGTAACTTGTTATATATTTGCATGGTAGATACCTCAGAGACAGAATACAGTCCTGTGTCCCATAAGGTCACTAATCGTGATATAGACTCCATCCCCATGATTAAATGATCTTCGCAGTACCCCACCCTTTATGTCATAATTTGTGACAGAGTTTACAACACAAGTAAATAGTGTCTTGCATTATAGAAGCTATGAACACTAGCTGGACACTTCCCCAGCCTATTTTGTAGCTAAGCCATGGGAATTAGAGAGGAGTGGGGAGAAACAAGAAAAGAAACAAGAAAGAAAAAAAGAGAGAAAGAAAGAAAAGAAAAAATACAACAAAATCCAAGAATAACAGAAAGCAAATAAAAACACCCATCTTTATTGTTTTCTGGTGGACTACTGTGAAAATATTGCCTGGAGCAATATCTTGTTGTCTTGGGTCAGGGGAAGAAAGGGTTAAAAGGGACAAAGAAAAGGTTTATGGGTGACATAATGATTTAGAGTTTTTGTTATATGAATTGATCAGGGTCCTCATCATTTAGGACCCTGTAAATCACTAAAATTGTTACTATCTTTAATGGTTATGGTTGGGTTGCATGCATGTGTATCTGTGTACACATGCATGGCTGATGCCAATGGTGACCAGAAGAGGACAGCGGATCCTCTAGAACTGGAGCTGCAGATAGTTCGGAGTGGCCATGTAAGTGCTAGAAATTGAACATTGGTCCTCTGAAAGTGCAGCTCTTAACCATTTAGCTGCCTCTTCCGTACCCAATACTCAGGAAATTTAACATGCTGCTTTATGTGGTTATGATAGAACACTATGACCAGAAACAATTTATAGAAGAAAGCATTTATTTTGGCTTATAGCTTCAATGGAAAAGTCCATAATGGGAAGGAGGTATAGTGGCCGCAACAGGAGGCTGTCTGGATCACATTGCCATGCATATCTGGGAAGCAGAGAGGGGAAGCTGGAGTGGGACCATGCTATAAAGTCTGAATCCCACCCTCAGTGACATAGTTCCTCCAGCAAGGCTTTTCGTCCTAAAAGTTCCCTGACCTCCCCAAGTAACACTACCAACTGGGAAGCACACCCTTATTTAAATTAACACACTGTTAATGACAAAAATCATATATAATGTTAGACTTGGTGTCCAAACCTATCATGGTTTCCTCCAGTGCCTACTGATGAGACAGCTTCTGAAGAGGCTGGCTTAGTGCCCACTATCTTGGCTTCCTGCAGGGTAGGACATAGTCTCTAAATAATGGTTGGATTGCAAATAATAAGGAGTAATAATTGTTCTTATTCCATGTTGTAAAAACTGATCATTTATGTTTCTTGATCTTATGTGTTAAAGATCAAAACAACAAACAAGCAAACAAACAAAAACCCTTCAGCTTTCCCCTATACCAAAGCATTACATAGAAATCCACTAATTGACCCACTATTTTTTTTTATCCAGTTTACTGAAAATGCCATTGATACTCTTGGCTGTGTTGCAAACACTGGGAGCAGGATGATTAAGTCAGCAATGTTGTTGCCCTCAGAGTAGAGCTAAGGTGACAGTAGAGGACATAGCTAGAAAACAGACTCTGGGGCCTGGGACACCGGCTCATTGAGTGAAGTTTGCTGCACATCATTAAGCCTTGAAAAGCCTGGCTTGGTGGAACTTACCTGTGGACCCAGTGGTGGCGGTGGAGTGGGCACAGATAAGGTGATCCTTGGCAGTCACTGCACGGCTGCTCTAGGATAAGCTGCATGTTCAGAGAAAGATCCCGTAGCAAATCATAAGGTGGGAGGTGTCAGAGGGAGATTCCTGATCTAGACTACACACACACACACACACACACACACACACACTCTGTTAGGGTCTTGGCATAATATACATGGCACACAATATTAACTGAAGGAAGTTTCCGTAAGCAATTCCAGTGGATGTTGAATGTGCTTAATGGAAAAAAACAAGTATGGTGACTATCCGTTATTCTCTCTTGCCATCTGATTTGGATGTGGTTTCTATGTCCCCTCTGTTGGAAGTCTGGTGTGCTTTCAGATGGAATTAAGGTAGTTCCCATGAGGCTTGAATTAGTTCTCATGACTCTAGTTGTTATAATAGCATGAGCCTATCCTTGAATCGGTCTGACTCTCTGTCACCTTTGTGATATGATCCTGCCTTCTTTCATGACATCATCAGGATATGAGGCCCCGTCCCAGAGCCAGTATGTGCTGTTTGGCCTTTAGCCTACAGAAGATGAGTTTCCTTTCTGCCTTTCCTCTTGTTCTATTTCGAAAATGACTAAAGCATCACCCTTGGGTTGTAAAGGTGTAGAGGGAAGGAACCTTGTTACTACAGCCCAGAGCAAGCTTGGGAGTAGAAAACAAAACAAACCAAAAACCCCAAAACAACAAACAAAACAACGACAGCAACAAAAGGAAAACAGAGCAAGACCAGAGAACTCAGCTACAGCTATATGCCTTCCTTCCCCCTCCAAATTTAAGCCTAGTCCAGAAAGAAGTAGCCAATGAGGTTTCAAGTCCGGAGGCCCCAAGGCAGGAAAGCAGAAAATGGGGGCGTGGTTTAGGAACTGAAGGAGAAAACAGGCAGAAACAATTGACTTCTTATTGTAGCTCTTCTTCCAGTCAATACTACCTATAATAACTGTTTCAGTTTTAAACTGAGCAGTCTTTAGCGTTTTCCCTTTTTACCCAGCCTTCTTTCAAGCTTTTTTTAGACACACAGGAGCAGAAAGAGCCATCCGAATCTTCACAAATACGGAGCTGCACCTACATCAGTTCTGAGTTAATTAAAAGCACACAGCATTCCATGTGTGCAGGAAGCCCAAGGAGAAGGTGAGTGAGGCTTGAAGCGAGTCCCCCAGGCACGTGCCTGGAACTGTGCACAGCTTCTTAGTCACGCTGGGGAAGGACAGAAAACGTGATCCAGAGCGCTTCCCAGAGCAGGAGCAGGGCACCCTCGACAACAGTGGGCCTCATTTAATAACCTGAGCCCAAACCAGGGGGAGAAAATAGCTCCTCTTTGAATGAACTCTCTCCCCTCATTTTTAAAAATTTTTTATTAGATATTTGCTTTATTTACTTTTCAAATGTTATCCCCTTTCCACGTTAGCCCACAGAAAACCCCCATCCCATTCCCTCTCTCCTTGCTCACCGTCACCTCAATTTCCCGACTTGCATTTCCCTGTTCTGGGGAATGAAGCATTCATAGGACCAATGGCCTCTTCTCTCACTGATGTCTGAAATGGTCATCTTCTGCTACATATGTTGCTGGAGCCATGGGTCCCTGCATGTGTACTCTTTGGTTGGTGGTTTAGCCCCAGGGAGCTCTGGAGGTACTGGTTGGTATTATTGTTCCTCCTGTGGAGCTGCAAACCTCTTCAGCTCCTTGGGTCCTCTCTCTAGCTGCTCCACTGGGGACCCTATGCTCATTCTATTGGTTGGCTGTGAGCCATGGGTGTTTTGATACAATTTCCAATAAGGATCAAAGTATCCACACTTTGATCTTCCTTCATCTTGACCTTCAAGTGGTCTGTGAACTTTTGGGCTAATATCCACTTATCAGTGATTGCATACCATGTTCTTTTGTGATTGGATTACCTCACTCAGGATGATAGTTTTTAGCTCCATCCATTTGCCTAAGAATTTCATGAATTCATTGTTTTTACTAGCTGAGTAGTACTCCATTGTGTAAATGTACCACATTTTCTGTATCCATTTCTCTATTGAGGGACATCTTGGTTCTTTCCAGCTTCTGGATATTATAAATAAGGCTGCTATGAACATCGTACAGCATGTGTCCTTATTACATTTTGGAGCATCTTCTGGGTATATGGCCAGGAAAGGTATAGCTGGGTCCTCAGGTAGTGCTATGTCCAGTTTTCTGAGGAACCACCAGACTGATTTTCAGAGGGGTTTTACCATCTTGTAATCCCACCAGCAATGGAGGAGTATTCCTCTTTCTCCACATCCTATCCAGCATTAGCTGTCTCCTGAGTTTTTGATCTTTGTCATTCTGACTGGTGCAAGGTGGAATCTCAGTGTTGTTTTTGCTTTGCATTTCCCTGATGACCAAGGATATTGAACATTTCTTTAGGTGTTTCTCAGCCATCTGGTATTCTTCAGTTGAGAATTCTTTGTTCAGCTCTGCACCCCATTTTTAATAGGGTTATTTGGTTCTCTAGAGTCTAACTTCTTGAGTTCTTTGTATATATTGGATATTAGCCCTCTATCAGATGTAGGATTGGTAAGGATCTCTTCCCAATCTGTTGGTTACTGTCTTGTCCTATTGACAGTGTCCTTTGCCTTACAGAAGTTTTGTAATTTTATGAGGTCCCATTTGTCAATTATTGATCTTAGAGCCTAAGCTATTGGTGTTCTATTCAGGAAAACTTCTCCTGTGCCCATGTGCTCCAGGTTCTTCCCTAAATTTTCTTCTATTAGACTCAGTGTTTCTGGTTTTATGAGGAGGTCCTTGATCCAGTTGGACTTGAGCTTTGTACAGGGAGATAAGAATGGATCAATTTGCATCCTTCTACATGATGCATTTACTTCCAGTTGACCAAGCACCATTTGTTGAAAATGCTATCTTTTTTCCACTGGATGATTTTAGCTCCTTTGCCAAAGATCAAGTGACCATAGGTGTGAGGGTTCATTTCTGGGTCTTCAATTCTATTCCATTGGTTTGCCTGCCTGCCCCTGTATCAATACCATGCAGTTTTTTGTTTTTTGCTTTGCTTTGTTTGGATTTTTGATAAAGACAATTTCACTTTATTGGTATAGTTACTGCAGAGGAATTGAGGATCTCTAGATGGCAGCAATTGTGCCTGAAACTAGTCCACATAGTTGCAGATCTTGGTGTACACACTAGTATTATCTGGCAGGGCACAACCTTAGCCCCAGGGGACAATGCCCTGGAGCTCCCCATTGCAGACCACAGGGCCACCAGAATCACCCTGGCAGGAGTCCTTGCCTCCCTCTAGGAAGCCAGCACAGACCATGTTATCAGTGATCTTTCTAGGATAGGAGGCTTCACAGTCAGCCTGAGGCAGCAGTGGGTCATCCAGGAACTGGAGCAAGTCTGGGTTATTGACACCACAGCTGAGAGTGTTGCCCCAGCCAGAGATGTGACACTGTGTGTCAGCAGGTGCACAGGAGGTGGACAGAGCCACAGCGGACACTCTGACATTGAGGGTCACAAGGGAAGAGAGCTTGATCAGCATGATGTCATTGTTTAGGGTCCTCAAATTAACATTGGGGTGCCTGATGATCTTGGCAGCATTGACAAACTGCTCATAGCCCTCAACTACAATGATGTTGTGTTCTCCCAGTCTGACTTGAATGCGGCTGTTGGGAAGATGAGGAATGCCACAGTCTTTTTCTCTAAGACTCAAGACATCACAGTTTTCTCAAGCCCTCACTCTTCTTTTTTCCTTTCTCTTTTTTCATATTTTTTATTCGATATATTCTTTATTTATATTTCAAATGATTTCCCCTTTCCTGGATCCCCCTTCCCCAAAAGTCCCATAAACCCTCTTCCCTGCCCCTATTTCCCAATCTACCCCTTCTCGATTCCCTGTCCTGGTATTCCCTTACACTGCTGCACTGAGCCTTTACAGAACCAGGGGCCTCTCCTTCCTTCTACTTGGGCATCATTTGATATGTGAATTGTGTCTTGGCTATTCCAAGCTTCTAGGCTAATATCCACTTATCAGTGAGTGTATACTATGTGTGTTCTTTTGTGATTGGGTTACCTCACTCAGTATGATATTCTCCAGTTCCTTCCATTTGTCTAAGAATTTCATGAATTTATTGTTTTTAATGGCTGAACAGTACTCCATTATGTATATATACCACATTTTCTGTATCCATTCCTCCACTGAGGGACTTGTGGGTTCTTTTTAGCTTCTGGCTATTTTAAATAGGGCCACTATAAACACAGTGGAGCAGGTATCCTTATTACATGGTGGGGAATCTTCTGGGTATGTGCCCAGGAGCGGTATAGCTGGGTCCTCCGGTAGTATCACGCCAAGTTTTCTGAGGAACTACCAGTCTGATTTCCAGAGTGGTTATACCAGCTTGCAAACCCACCAGCAGTGGAGGAGTGTTCCTCTTTCTCTACATCCTCGCTATCATCTGCTGTCTCCTGAGTTTTTGATCTTGGTCATTCTGACTGGTGTGAGGTGAAATCTCTGGGTTGTTTTGATTTTCATTTCCCTGATGACTAAGGATGTTGAACATTTCTTTAGGTGCTTCTCAGCCATTCGATATTCCTCAGGAGAAAATTTTTTGTTTATCTCTGTATATTGCTTTTGGTAAAATGGCCACTTTTACTATATTAATCCTGCCAATCCAAGAGCATGGAAATTTTTTCCATCTTCTGAGGTCTTCAATTTCTTTCTTCAAAGACTTGAAGTTCCTGTCATACCCCATTTTTTAATAGGGTTACTTGGCTCTCTAGAGTATACCTTCTTGAGTTCTTTATTTATCTTGTATATAAGCCCTCTGTAGGATATAGGGTTGGTAAAGATCTTTTTCCAATTTGTTGGTTGCCATTTTGTCCTTTTGACAGTGTCCTTTGCCTTGCAGGACACTTAGTAATTTTATGAGGTCCCATTTGTCAATTCTCAATCTTTGAGCATAAGCTATTGGTGTTCTCTTCAGGAAATTTTCCTCTGTGCCCATGTGCCCAAGGGTCTTCCCCAGTTTCTTTTCTATTAGTTTTAGTGTGTCTGGTTTTATGTGGATGTCCTTGATCCACTTACAGTTGAGCTTAGTACAGGAGATAAGAATGGATAGATTTGCATACTTCTGCATGCTGACCTCCAGTTGAATCAGTACCATTTGTTGAAAAGACTGTCTTTTTCCCACTGGAGGGATGTAGCTCTTTTGTCAAATATCAAGTGACCATGGGTGTGAAGGTTCATTTCTGGGTCTTCAATTCTATTTCATTCATCTACTTGCCTGTCACTGTAATAACACCATACAGTTTTTAACACTATTACTCTGTAGCTTTGCTTGAGGTTGGAGATACTGATTCTGTCAAAAGTTCTTTTACTGTTGAGGATAGTTTTAGCTATCCTGGGTTTTTTGTTATTCCAGATGAATTTGAGAATTGCTCTTTCTAACTCTATGAAGAACTGAGGTGGGATTTTGGTGGGGATTGCATTGAATCTGTATATTGCTTTTGGTAAAATGGCCACTTTTACTATATTAATCCTGCCAATCCAAGAGCATGGAAAATTTTTCCATCTTCTGAGGTCTTCAATTTCTTTCTTCAAAGACTTGAAGTTCCTGTCATACAGATCTTTCACATGTTTGGTTAGAGTCACACTAAGATACTTTATATTGCTTGTGGCTATTGTCAAGGGTGTCATTTCCCTAACTTCTTTCTCAGCCTCTTTATCCTTTGAGTATAGGAAGGCTACTGATTTGCTAAAGTTAATTTTATATCCAGCCACGTTGCTGAAGTTATCAGCTGTAGGAGTTCTCTGGTGGGGTTTTTGGGTCGCTTAAGTATACTATCATATCATCTGAAAATAGTGATAATTTGACTTCTTCCTTTCCAATTTGTATCCCTTTGACCTTCTTTTGTTATCTAATTGTTCTAGCTAGAACTTCAAGTACTACAAAGGAATAAATATGGAGAGAGAGGGCAGCCTTGTCTAGTCCCTAATTTAAGTGGGTTTTCTTCAAGTTTCTCTCCATTTAGTTTGATGTTGGCTATTGGTTTGCTGTATATTGCTTTTATTTTGTTTAGGTATGGGTCTTGAATTCCTGTTCTTTCCAAGATCTTTAACATGAAATGATGCTGAATTTTTCAAATGTTTTTTCAGCATCTAATGAAATGACCATGTGATTTTTTTCTTTGAATTTGTTTATGTAGTGGATAACATTGATGAATTTCCGTATATTGAACCTTCCCTGCATCCTTGGAATGAAGCCTACTTGATCATGGTGAATGATTGCTTTGATGTATTCTTGGATTCAGTTGGCAAGAATTTTTGTGACCGAGTATATGGTCAATTTTGGAGAAGGTATCATGAGGTGCTGAAAAGAAGGCATATTCTTTTGTTTTAGGATAAAAATGTTCTATAAATACCTGTTAAATCCTTTTGGGTCATAACTTTTCCTAGTTTCCCTGTTCCTCTCTTTAGTTTGTGTTTCCCTAACCTGCCCATTGATGAGAAAGGGGTGTTAAAGTCTCCCACTATTATTATGTGTGGTGCAATATGTGCTTTGAGCTTTAGTAAAGTTTCTTTTATGAATGTGGGTGCCCTTGAATTTGAAGCGTATGTTCAGAATTGTGAGTTCATCTTTGTAGATTTTTCCTTTGATGAGTATGAAGTGTCCTTCATTATCTTTTTTTATTACTTTATGTTGAAAGTCAATTTTATTTGATATTAGAATGGCTACACCAGCTCGTTTCTTGGGATCATTTGCTTGGAAAATTGTTTTCCAGCCTTTTGCTCTGAAGTAGTATCTGTCTTTGTACCTGAGGTAAGTTTCCTGTATGCAGCATGTTGGGTCCTGCTTACTTATCCAGTCTGTTAGTCTATGTCATTTTATTGGAGAGTTGAGTCCATTGATATTAAGAGATATTAGGGAGAAGTGACTGTTGCTTCCTCTTACTTTTTTTATTAGAGATGGAGTTATGTTTGTGTGGCTCTCTTCTTTTTGGTTTGTTAAAAGATGATTAATTTCTTGCTTTTTCTAGTGTATAGTTTCCCTCCTTTTGTTGGTGGTTAAAAGATATTATGTAAACTTGTTTTTGTCATGGAATACCTTGGTTTCTCCATCTATGGTAATTGAGAGTATTGCTGGATATAGCAGTCTGGGTTGGCATTTGTGTTCCCTTAGGGTCTTTATGACATCTGCCTATGATCTTAGGGCTTTCATAGTCTCTGTCAGGAAGTCTGGTGTAATTCTGATAGGTCTGCCTATGTTACTTGACCTTTTCCCCATACTGCTTTTAATGTTCTTTCCTTGTTTAGTACATTTGATGTTTTAATTATTATGTGCTCGAGGAATTTCTTTTCTGGTCTAAACTATTTAAAGTTCTGTAGGCTTCTTGTATGCTCATGGGCATCTATTTCTTTAGGTTAGGGAAGTTTTCTTCTGTAATTTTGTTGAAGACATTTACTGGCCCTTTAAGTTGGAAATCTTCACTCTCTTTTATACCTATAATCCTTAGGTTTGGTCTTCTCATTCTGTCATGGATTTCCTGGATGTTCTGTGTTAGGTGCTTTTTGCATGTTTCATTTTCTTTCTTTTTTTATTGATATATTTTTTATTTACATTTCAAATGATTTCCCCTTTTCTTTCTTTGACTCTTGTGTCAATGCTTTCTATGGTATCTTCTGCACAAGAGATTCTCTCTTCTATCTCTTGTATTCTGTTGTCGATATTTGTATCCATGACTCCTGACTTCTTTCCTAGGTTTTCTATATCCAGAGTTATTTCCCTTTGTGATTTCTTTATTCTATCTCCGTTTTTTTAAGATCCTGGATAGTTTTGTTCAATTCCTTCACCTGTTTTTTTGTGTTTTCCTGTAGTTCTCTAAGGGCTTCTCCCTGTTTACTTGTGTTCTCCTGTATTTCTTTAAATGAGTTATTTATGTCCTTCTTGAAGCCCTCTATCAACATCGTGAGCTGTGATTTTAAATCCAAATCCTACTTTTTCAGTATGTTGGCGTATCCAGGATTTGCTGTTGTGGGAGAATTGGGTTTGGATAGTGCTATGTTGCCCTAATTTCTGTTGGTAACGTTCTGACATTTGCCTTTCACCATTTGGTTATCTCTGGTGTTAGTTGGTCCTGCTGACTCTGGCAGGTGCTTGTCCCTCCTGTGGGCCTGCAAGCCTGTCTTAGCACCTCTGGGTGATGGAATCTCCCCTGGCACAGAGTGCTGTGGTGCTGCCCGGTTCCTGGGTGCATATGAAGCTGGGACTGACTCTATCCTAGCTGTTTCTGCTGCTCCTGTTCCCTGCCTCTTGGCTGTTCCTGCCTGCTCCGTCCTCTCTCCTCTCTTTAATCAAATGTGCAATTAGTTCTCATCTATGTGAGAGAGATAAGAATGGCCTCTGGATCTCATTCATTCTAATCACGGCCCTTATTGCCTACTCTAGAAACATACTCTTAATGTGCTTCTCATTCTTAAAGCAATGCTGTACAGTATGACTGCAGAGGGTCTTCCAGAAGTGATGAAATCTGTACACCACTGGGAGGAGAGGTGTGTCTGTCTGCATGTCCTTCAGTCACTGCATGTATACCACTGTTCTCTTCTGAATATCCTTCCCCACTGTAAGTGCTCATTGCATTGTGAGTTCTGCTCCCAGAATCCATTTTCTAATTCCTTTATTTTTCCTATCAAATTATATATATGCACATATATTAAAGTCAGATTGTTCTAAGGGGCTTCTTAGAAAACACAGAAGTAATTCTCTATCATTTCCCACTGCTCATAGATGACTCACAAGCCCCAAAGGCCATGGAGTATTTAGTCTCTGCTCACTGCTCACAACTGCAGGCATCCTGAACTCATTAGCCTTTCTTTGGTCTTCTGTGTGTGGCACCAAGAATTGACTTCTCTTCAAGGAGAAGAAAAAGTTCTGATGGCTGAATAGTACTCCATTGTGTATATATACCACATTTTTTGCATCCACTCTTCTGTTGAGGGATACCTGGGTTCTTTCCAGCATCTGGCAATTATAAATAGGGCTGCTATGAACATAGTAGAACATGTATCCTTAATTCATGAAATTCTTAGGCAAATGGATGGAGCTAGAGAATATCATACTAAGTGAGGTAACCCAGACTCAAAAGGTGAATCATGGTATGCACTCACTATTAACTGGATATTAACCTAGAAAACTGGAATACCCAAAACATAATCCACACATCAAATGAGGTACAAGAAGAAAGGAGGAGTGGCCCCTGGTTCTGGAAAGACTCAGTGAAACAGTATTCAGCAAAACCAGAACGGGGGAGTGGGAAGGGGTGGGTGGGAGGACAGGGGAAGAGAAGGGGGCTTACGGGACTTTCGGGGAGTGGGGGGGCTAGAAAAGGGGAAATCATTTGAAATGTAAATAAATTATATTGAATAAAAAAAGGAAAAAAAAAAGAAAAAGTTCTGGTTCCATCAGCCCTTCTGGCCATGCCACCCCTACTTCATTCAGATCCATTCCCCAACATCTCATCCTCCCCAAAGCAAGATAGCTGTTATTTAATTCTGTTATTGTATACTTAGGAATACAAACACAACTCTGGTTTGTTACATGATTATGATTGTAAATGCTATTCACAGACAAATCATAAAGTCCTCTGATCACTTTTTATTTCTCACAAATACATTTCTCCTTTCTTCCTTGCAAAACATTTTGTTTTCCCAGCAATGTGTCCCTTCAAGTCCCCTTCCACCTGCCTGCTGTCTGCAGATCAGAATGTACAACTCTCAGCTATTGTCCAATGCCTGTCTGCTGCCATCCTTCCTACCAAGATGATAATGGTCTATCCCCTATAAACTGAAAGCCAGGCAGGCCCAAAACAGCTTTCTTTTATCAGAGTTGCCTTGGTCATGCTGTCTGTTCACAGCAAAGGAACAGTAACTAAGTCATCCTTTCTTGATGAAAAGCTCTTAAAATCTTGCATATCCTGATATGTCTGTATTCCACTCTAACACTTACTTGGGTTCAGAATTCTAGAGGAAAAAAATCACTTATGTCATTATCTCTGATCTCTGGTGACACACTTCTCGATGCTGATGATCCACAGTTGTGCTTATCTCTGAAGAGGTTTAGGTCATCTTTTTGTCCCAGAGTTCTAAAATT
The DNA here is from genome assembly GCF_947179515.1 of Apodemus sylvaticus. NCBI lineage: Eukaryota > Metazoa > Chordata > Mammalia > Rodentia > Muridae > Apodemus > Apodemus sylvaticus. The sequence continues at coordinate 147,074,865 of NC_067477.1, forward strand.
TTGAAATGATTGAAAGTGCTTTCAGGGGCAGGGTGTAGAATAAACCTAGCAAATTAAGAAAACAGCATCATGGTTTCAGACAGGAACCTAGCATAACTGTCTCCTGAGAGGATTCATCTAGCAGCAGATGGAGGCAGATGCAGAGACCCACAGCCAGACATCAGGTGGAACCAGGGTAGTCTTGTGTAAGAGTGGAGGAATAGAAGTAAGTAAGTCAGAGGGGTCAAAGACACCACAAGAAAACCCACAGAGTCAACTATGCAGGAACCATGGTGGCTCACACAGTCTGGGCCACCAACCAGAGAACATGCAGGAGCTGGACATAGACCCCCTACACATTCGTAGCAAATGTGCAGCTTGATCTTATATGAATCCCCTAACTAGTGAATCTGGGTGTGTTCCTTGTCATTGGATCTCCTTCCCCCCTAGACTGCCTGGTTTGTCCTCAGTGGGAGAAGGATGTGATAAACCAGCTGAGACTAGATGCCTTAGTGTGTGTGGGGGATCCTCTTCTCTGAGGAAAAGGGGGGAAGTGGGAGAGATATTTGTAAGGGTGGGATTGGGAAGAGAAGATGGTGTGTGTAATGGGGATGTAAAGTGAATAAGAATAAAATATTTAGGAAAAAAGAAAAGCAAGCACAAAAGAAATCAGCGTTGCTTAGTTCTAAACAACTCCTTTACTTATAAAGTGACTTCTTCCCTCTCTGTTTCCTGTCCCTAAACATCTTCATTAGTCAGCTATGTGTCACTGTCATAAAGGCCCTGGCCAGGATGCTTGTAAAGAGGTTTATTTTGGCTTTAGCTCTGCGGAGTTAAGTCTGGGATCAAGTGGCCCCATTCTTGAACCAAGAGCAGACAAACTAAACTCCCAACCCATTTTAAGGTAGTGATGTAAGTGATCTAAGCGCTTGAATACCTTTCAGGCCAACACAAACCTTACACCAACATAGCATGCATTTCCTTCTACTCACTCTACCTCTTTTAAAAGTTATATTATTTTATGGGTATGGATTACTTATGTACATGTGTGTGTGTGTGTGTGTGTGCATCACATGCCTGCCTGTAGCTAAGGAAGCCAGATCCCTTGAAAGTAGAGTTACATTTGGTTATGAGCCATTGTGTGGTTGCTGGGAATTGAACCCCGGTCCTCCGAAAGAGCAATCATTGTCTTGCCCACTAAGCTATTTATTCAGTCCTTGTCCCAGCTCTTAAAGTTCCATAGCATCTGACAACAACACCACCGAAGGGGCGGGGAATACTGCCCATTTTAAACTGAGGCTACCAGCATACCCCTTCTTACTTCCTGGATACAGGGGCTTCTCACATTTCTGAGTTACTGCTGTTCTAGTCTTCAGTGTGAGAAGCTTCTTTTTCTACAAGGTGCATTAAAACAAACAAAAACAAACAAATAAACAAAACTGATTCATTGTGTCTATCATTGTTATGAGATCCTCCCTTCTGAACATGCTCTAAATTGTCAGCACAATGGGCCCCACTCTGTACATGCAGACTGATTAGAAACTTAAAGAAATGTTCAACATCCGTAGTCATCAGGGAAATGCAAATCAAAACAACACTGAGATTCTACCTCACACCAGTCAAAATGGCCAAGATCAGAAACTCAGAAGACAGCAGGTGCTGGTGAGGATATGGAGAAAGAGGAACACTCCTCCACTGCTGGTGGTATTGCAAGCTGGTAAAGACACTTTGAAAATCAGTTTGGTGGTTACTCAGAAAATTGGACATAGTACTACTGGAGGACCCAGCTATACCACTCCTGGGCATATACCCAGAAGATGCTCCAACATGTAATCAGGACACATGCTCCACTATGCTCACAGCTGCCTTATTTATAAAAGCCAGAAGTTGGAAAGAACCCAAATGTCCCTCAACAGAGGAATAGATACAGAAACCACGGTACATTTACACAGTGAAGTACTACTCAGGTATTAAAAACAATGATTTGTGAAATTCTTCGGCAAACAGATGGAACTAGAAAGTAGCCCGAGTGTGGTGACCCAACCATAGAAGAACATACTTGGTATGTACTCACCAATAAGTGGATATTAGCCCAGAAGCTTGGAATGTCCAAGATACAATTCACAGACCAATTGAAGATCAAGTAGAAGGAAGACCAAAATGTGGATACTTTGCTCCTTCTTAGAAAGGGAAACAAAAGAGCTATGGGAGGAGATACATAGTGAATACAAAGTGTGGAGCAGAGACTGAAGGAAAGGCCATGCAGAGACTGCCCCACCTGGGGATCCATCCCATACACAATTACCAAACCCAGACACTATTGTGGATGCCAACAAGCACTTGCTGACAGGACCCTGATATAGCTGTCTCCTAAGAGGCCCTCCCAATGCCTGCCTGACAAATACAGAGTTGGGTGCTCCCATCCAACCAATGGACTGGACACAGGGTCCCCAATGGAGGGGACAGAGAGAGGACCCAAGGAGTCAAAGGAGCTGTCAGCCCCACAGGAGGAACAACAATATGAACCAACCAGTACCCCAGAGCTCCCAGGGACTAAACCACCAACCAAAGAGTACACATGGAGGGACCCATGGCTCCAGCTGCATATGTAGCAGAGGATGGCCTTGTTGGACATCAAAGGGAGAAGAGGCCCTTGACCCTGAAAAAGCTCATTGTCTCAGTATAGGGAAATACCAGGACAGGGAAGCAGGAGTGGGTGAGTTGGTGAGCAGGGGGAAGGGAGCATGGGGTAGGATGTCTTTGGAGGGGAAAACAGAATGGAGATAACATTTGAAATGTAAATAAAGAAAATATCTAATTAAAAACTCTCTGGAGCTGGACATATGTGCTCTTCTCAAGATCCTCTGGACCAGTATCATCTTTTTTTGATATTTTCTTATAAAACACTTCCCATCTCCTGCTTGGAAAGCCTGGGGCTAGTTCTCAGAGCCCTCAGCCTAAAATGAGAAGGAGACTGTCTGTATTCAGCACCATTGCATTAGTCTATTTTCAAATGCTGTAATAAAATACCTGGAAATGGGTAATTTACAAAGCACAGAGATTCACGAACAGGGCGCCAACATCTACCCACCTCTGAAGGCCACCATCCTGTGCTGTGTGTGAGTAGGAGCTCCCATGAAAAGAGGAGAGCATACAGCAGGACACAGGGCCAGCGAGGGGCTTGGTGGCTGGGGTAGAGTTCCAGAGCAAACCACTTTTAACGTAACTAACTGGGGAGAACTCTGATATTGTCCGATGGTCCTGGAACTGATTCCAACCCCTGAAGGCTTCATTACATGGCAGGATTTCAGCCCTGAGCCCCCCCGGGGCATGCGCAAACCACATCCTCCCTCACGTTCACCAGTCACCAGTAACCGCCTCTTACCCTCCTGCTTCCACACCCTCCCTAAGCTGCGCTTTGTGTTGTGTCTGGCTCACTCTCTCAGAAAACATACTTGCCGTCTGATGATGCCAAACCTAGCTTTTCCTCTTCTGCTTGTATTTACCAAACACATGTAACTGTATTTAGTAGGTTTTTTTTTTTTTTAATGGAGTGCGTTTCTAGGAAGAATAGAGCTAAATGTGTTTGTCCAGTCCAGTGATAAGACAAGGCTGCCTCACTTCCTGTGGCTGCAGATATGGGAAGGACAGTAAAGATTCAGTCATCATGACAAATAATATATCATTATAGCATTTTATTAGAGGAAAACCCGGCCAAGAAATTCCATAATGAACTGAAATGTCAGCATTCTAAATAAGAACAGGATAGGAGCGAGGGCATCTTCTCCTGCCTCCTGCTCTGGATGGCTCAGTGCTAAGCTCTCCTCATCCATTATCTTCAATCAGAATTTTGGATGATCTTAGGATTTTCATGATCTCATCAGACTGTAAAAGTTAAAGAGTTCAAAACTATCTCCTCACCTGTCTGTCATGCAAATTACCTGAATACCTAAGAAGTGAGGACTCACTGTAGTCTGACCAGAGAACTGAGCATATCTTAAATGATGACTTCCCAGCATTGACAGCCATATCTATGTGTCTTGTGAGTGGTATTTCTTGCCTCATGATAAGCACCTTTTTGAGAGATGAGTGCATTAAAACACACATATATATGCACTGGGTAGACAAAGGAATGCCTGCTATTGCCGATCTTAAGTTGACAGGAACATGTGCATTGTATAACAGGGATTAACCCCCATCAAAGTGTCTTCCACCCCTGATGAAAGACAATAGTAATTTGTTTCCTAATTGGATTTGTGTTAAAAATTCCTGAGTGTTTCAACCTTAGCTGTTTAGTGTAGCCCATTCGAGGCAGAACCCAGTCCTGCCTCTCCTTCATGTAACCTCAAGCTACGTGATTGCCTATTTCTGCATGTTCTGAAGCAGGAGGCTTCAAGTGATGCCACATCTTCCAATATCATAACTGGTCAAGAAATTACCTCTGACCTACTGTTTATGGTAAATACCTTATTCCTCCTGAAAATAAGCTACATTCTAGCCATTCTTTACAGCAGCCTCATTCCAGGATATGGTTTGACTGATGGCACCCTGTACACTGTTTTGAAAGCTGATCTTCTGGGAGTCAGAGGAGAAATTTTCCCCAAAGCTTCTTGCCTCAAATTCTAACTAGGTAGGTCACATTCACTTCAGACAGGAGTGTTGTTCCCATGGGGATATGGTTAGATAAGGTTGGGTTTCCACCTGTGGTTTGAGATGGGAGAGGAGAGGCTCTCTAAAATTTCAGGATAATATGAGGCTTCCTCAGAAACAGGTGCAGTACACTCAGTCCACAGAAAACATGTGCGAGCCTATGATTGGCCAGTCTGTTTTGTGAAGGAACTGGTAACCTACTTTTGCTCAGCTCTTAGAGTGAAGTGTGTGTGTGTGTGTGTGTGTGTGTGTGTGTGTGTGAGAGAGAGAGAGAGAGAGAGAGAGAGAGAGAGAGGGGAATTCTCACTGTGAAGGAAAGTATTACCTCACAGCTCAGAGAGAAATGAGACCACACCTGGATCCCTTTGCTGTCCTTCAGGAGCATTACAAAATGACAACTGGAAAGATGCCAGGAGACCTGAAACGTCCAGAAATGCAGAAAAGGAGAGCATGGCTGCCTTTCTTGTGTTAACTGGTGACTGTTGAGAGTGTGGAAACCTCCATGTTCCCACGCTACTGAGAACTCAAAGGCAAGAGAGATCCCACCCTTGGGGTGGAACTCTTTCTAGTACTCAGTGGTTGGGCAGCACACAGCTGTGCCTTGTTTCTTGTCTCTTTATTGCAGCAGCTCTAGTGAACTTTGCAGACAGTACATCTTTTACCAACTGAGTGAAGAAACCATGTAATGAGCAAACCTGGCTCCTGTCTTTGCACGTGTCACTCTGTGCCCCTGTCACAATGGCCTCTTGACCTGACGCTTCTCCACACTCAGTAGGCTGCAGGGTGATGGAAATACTACTTTTGCTTCCTGGCACTGCTAAAGCTGAATTCTGCCCCTAATCCCTTGAAAATATAACTTTTCCATACACCAGGAAACTAACAATATCCTGAGACTTTACTGCCATGTTTGTGTCTTGGTTTGCACCCAAGTTGGCACTACGTTCATTGTGGGCCTGTACAGGCAGCTTGGAAATTCCCAGCCACTGTGTGTGCTGAGATGGAGCTCAGTGTTGCTTCATCAGAAATATTGACTAATTTCCAGGGCTCCTGCTGTGTAAACATGGCACCATCAAGCTAGATAAACAGGCAGTAAGCAAGAAAGTACTCATTCTCCCAGCATCTACTTCAAGTGACTCACAACAACCTATGACTATAGCTCCAGGGAACTAACCCCTTCTGGTGTTTGCACACACACACACACACACACACACACACACACACACACACAGAGAGAGAGAGAGAGAGAGAGAGAGAGAGAGAGAGAGAGAGAGAGAGAAATAGAGACACAGAGAGATAGAAACACAGAGAAAGAAAAAGAGACACAGAGAGACAGACAGAGAGAGTGAGAGAGAGAAATAGAAATGAACACAAAGCACACACCTAATACAGTGTGGGTGTCTTGCTCAGTCACTTGGAGATAGGACAAAGACAATGAAGAGAAATTGGCCTCCTGAGTTATTTTTTCTTTTACTGAAATTCAGAAACAGTTACAAACAGAATCATGGACTCAGGGACTTAGGGCCAGCAAAGGATCCCTGTGTGAAATACACTAATCTATGTATTGAGGGAAATAAAAGGGCAATGTGTCAATGAAATGGTGTTCCCTGAACTAGACTGAGTCCTGTGGTTCTGTTAGTATTACCAGGGCTGCTGGGACAAATAACCATCAAGTAGTGATTATGGTTTCAAGGTGACAGGCTCGGGTGTTTGAATATTTGGTCACCAGCTGGTGGCACTGTTTTGGGAGGCTGTGGGGCCTTCCTATCTGTAGCCTAGCCATCAGGAGAGAGTCACTGAGGAGGAGCCTTGTGTTGATAAGATTCTAGTATTAGTGCGAGCCCTCGCCTCTGTCCTGCCAGGGAGGGAACAGGTTGTACTGCAAGCCTCTGCTGTGGGGACAGACCCTGATCTTAGCACCAGGCTCTCCCACCATTAGGGCCTGATGTCACTTGAAACCATGAGCTGGAATAACAAACCTTGCCTGCTGAAGCCACTGCTGCCTGGTATTTTGCCACAACTTTGAGAACAGTAATAGACACAGTGGCTTAAGACAACACACATGTGCCTGTGTATGGGTGGGTTAGAAGTCCCACAGAGATTTCATGGGGCTAAAGCCAAGGTGCTGGGAAAAGTGCGTCCCTTTCAGAAGAGAGAGAAGACTCTGTTGTCTGTGTTTCCTGGGGGCTGCCCATGTCCTTTAGCTTATGGCCCTTTCTCCTCTTCAAAACCAGCAGTGTTGGGTGGTATCCTGGCACTGTCTCACTCTGACCTGCTCCCAGCTTTCCTCTTCTACTTTTTTTTCCTCTTCTACTTTCAAGGGCCTTGTGATGGCAAGCAAGGTAATTCCTCACAATCTTCTCATTTGAAGACCTATTGATTAGCAACTATAATTGCTCTTTGTCAGGTATTATGTTGTATCTCCCTTGAAAATGAGTTGACCTTCGAACCCCCAGCACCTCAGAATGCATCCTTGTTTGGAAAGAGAATCATTTCATGGAGATCTTGTTGCTGTTTTGTTTGTTTGATTGTTTGTTTGTTTGACAAAATGAACTCATACTGTAGCAGGTGACCCCTGAATCAACCTGGCTGGTGCCATCAACACACAGCCATGGGAAGGTGCAGGCACCTGGGTGAATACAATATGAAGATGGAAACAGACTGGAGCAATGCCTGTAAATGCCAGAGAACTTCTGGAACTATTAGTCATCAGATAAAGAAAGGAAGGAACCCTTACCCACTCTGACAGAAGCATGGTTCATCAACACTTTGATGTCACATATCCAGCCTCTAGAACTGCAAGGTGACAAGTTTGTTGGTTTTTTCTTTTTTTGAAGAGTCTACACGTGTGGTGCCTTCTTATATCAGTACTAGGGGGTGGATAAGCCATTTGAGGTAATGGTGCCAGCTTCCAAGATGTTAATATTTTTTAAACATGTGTAACTTTGTAAGTGGGTGCCATCTTGACAGGACAGCAGAGGAATTCTTAAATACAGCTTATATGGAAAATAGCTTTCGTGTATGGAGATAATTTATCCCCTGAAATGAAAGAGGTTTTTTGTTATAATTTGAATTTTGTTGTGTTACTCTCAGTGAAATAAAAAGTTGCCTCTCAGGGCAAAGCTCAAACGATCTCACTATCATCAGAAAAGACTTCCCTGATTGTGGAACATTTCTTATAAAATGACCCACTAATGGGGTGCAGGTCAGCTGGTTCCCTTGCAATGCCCTGTGGGACTTGAAACCTTAGAAACTGAAAGTGAGGGAACACTAGTTAGTTTTCAAGCATAGTGAATCTCGAGCCCCTGACAGGTCTTGACATAGACTCTGTGTCATATAGATGAATTAGGCAGGAAGTTTGCTAAGTGGAAGAGAGACTCCAGTGAGTCTCTGCCATTGAACTAGCCAGCATGGCCTCAGGAGAACTTTGGCTTGCCTGCTCTCGTCACCATGTCACCATCTGCTCACCCCCTCCACCCTCCAAGTAGAGTTCCTGAACTTCAAGCAGCAATGTCATAGAGGGGGTGAGGCCATGCCTTGGGCTTACTGAGTGGCACACTCCGGCTGAGCCCAGCATCTGTGTTTCAGTCAGCCTTTGGGGAAACACTGGCCTGCCTGGCACTCCATGAACCCCTGTGGTGTCCTTGGTGAGTGGAAATGGGAGTGCTCAGGGGAACTCTTAAGCCAAGCATGAGCTATAATAGCAAGTCCTTTGCCTGTCCATCATGACTCCTCGGACTCATTCAATGAGACATGGCAGTGTCTCTGTGCTTCCCAAGACCATCACCCTCTACCCTCCTACTCCAGCGAAGAGCAGACCTTTTGCTGAGATTACAACAGTGTTTTAGTCTGCTTGGTATTACTGAAACAGACTTCTACCAGCGTAGTAATTAATAAAATAAAGCAATTACTTCTCATTGTTCAGGAAGTGGGAAGTCTGGTGTGGGGGTAGAGGGAGGCTTTATCTAAAGATAGACTCTGTGCTTGGTCATTCCATGATGTATTATAATACTGAAGGGAGGTGAGGTGGGAGGCAGCGAGAGAAGTGAAGTAGCCAAACTCAGTTTCACTTTTTATTAATTAATATTCTACTTATTAGAATTCTACTTATTAGACCCAGAGATACTGGCATTGCCCATTCAGGAGGACAGATTTCTCATGACCCCATTCCCGCTTAGAGGCACTACCTCCTTGGTGGATCCAACTGAGCTGCAGCAATCAGCTTCAGCATTTTTGTCTGTGTGATGCTCCAATCACAAGGAGGCAGGCTTGGGCTTCCAGGCTCCACTATACCCAAGGGTAAGAAAGAGGTGGAAAAGAGGGGGAGGGAGATTTCTGGGACTGGAGCCTGACTTTTTCCCCTAAGTAAAAATGAGCTGAGAAATCAGCAGACAGGTTTAACCCTGTCCTCACACTTGGAGGGGGCCTGCTGCTTGGCTGAGGGGAGGTCTGCTGATCTTTCTCAGGGAACTGATGCATGTATGCATGTGTGCATAGGGCATTCCAGCATGCATGTGTGTGTGTGTGTGTGTGTGTGTGTGTGTGTGTGTGTGAGTGTATGTGTGTGTGTGTGTGTGTGCAAAAGGAATGGATGTTCCTGATGGAAGAGTGCAATGTTTGATACATGTGGATAAATTTACCACTGGTAGGAAATAAAAATGAAGCCTTCGGGAATGACTGAAAGGCTGGGAGCCAACCAAAGGAGACTGAACAGATTCGGCAATGCATGGGAAATGAGTCCCAAGTGGCTCAAGGTTTTTATTTTCCTCTTCACCTTGCTAAGATAGACATTACATTGAAAATTCTCTTTTATTCTCTGGGGTAAACTGAAGGATGAACAGTTTTGTTGCTGGAAAAGGAATACAAGCTAGGAGAGGAAAACGCAAACCCTGACAGAGAGCCCATGGGACTGCTCTACCAGGCTCTCTCCTCTTTCCATCTCCAGGCAAATCACAGTGTTTGAAAATACTCTAGTCACTACATAGAGAGCTTTCAAATGGATACTTAACAGAATGCCAACTGCAGTAACAGAAGGAAACACTTGGATAACAAAAAAGCACATCCATATTCTTTTGTTCAGTTATAGTGGGAGGTTTTCAGGTATCCGATCCTGCCTGGCATTGGCCTGACATCTTCGGCTTTGCTCCATCTTCCAGATAGCTCATCCTGGAAATAAAATTTGGGTTTTCTGGGGGATGTGCGTTAAACCTGATCACCTCTGAGCTTCCCAGGAGTCGCCATGGGCCCCTTTATGCTGCCCATGGGGATGCTTGTGTGGAGTATTTATACATACTTTGGTAGTTTATCACCAACAGACAAAACAGCTCTCCTCAAATATGAACAAGCTTTCTCAAAGCTTAATTCTCCTGACTAGATTTTAGATATCCCCCATCAACAGATAAATCTCAAAATCTGCTAAAGGAATTCCCTGTACATTATCATGGTGATTATATTTAAATCCCACCTTGTGAGAACTTGTATCTTTGGGCCCCAATGCAGTCTTCGCAGGGTACCATATGAATATGAGAATGGACTCAGGCACAGCAAAGGGGTCCCCTGAATTGCCCATACCTGATCAGAGAGGGAGATGGCCCATAGACAGTGCCGTACAGTGGGCTTCCAGAAGCATGATCCTTGAAGGAGTTGTAATCATTCAGCTCCTCCCCCACAGGAAGCAACAGGCAGTTGTGGGTCTCTGAGGGAAGAAAGCCTCCTGCCCTTATCTCTGTTTGCACTTGGACACTGCTTAGTGTTAAACCTGGCTTCAAATGTCATTTAAAAAAAGGTAGGCCAAGGCAGGAAGAGGTCTGTTGTGATCTGTTGAGAGGAAAAGGAAGGCTTAGTCAAGGCAGAAGGAGACTTGGAAAACCAGAAAGGTTTGGGGGCAGCTGGAAAGTATCCATCAGTATTGTGCTTGACTTTAATGCTCACCTTACTTACAGCATCCTTACTCCTCGTTCCAAAAGCTCACCACAATTACAGCATCCTCATCCCTGTTCCCAATAATTCACCATGCTTAACAGCATCCTCACTCCTTGTTTCAACAGGGACCAGACTCTAGGTCTTACACCAGAAAATCACTCTCATCCTAGTCCAGCCTCTGAATACCCCATGACTTCCAGGAGGCCTTAGCTTTCTTACCTGAAAGAGTTTTACTTTGGACTGCCCTCAGGCTTTTCTATTCTATATTCTAGGTCCTTTTCTATTGGAATAGTTTCTTCTTTGTGGGCTCTCATCTTTGTCCCCATGGCAGAGATCTTATTCATTAGGATGCCAACATCTCTACCAAAGAACTATTGTCCAGTAGACTAAATACCCATAACCCTGGCCCTCACCCTCACTTGTGTGGTTTCTCTCCCTCCCTGCCCTCTGCTCCTTACATAGTCCTGACCTTAGACCTTGAGCGTGGGAGCTCTCCACTCATGACTTGTTTATGGAAATCAAGTGTGTCTGATACTTTGCCATATGTCCATCTAGAATCATCCACCATACAGTTCACCCCCTTGTCATCTTCTTACTTCAAAAGTTCAGAACAAATGCCTGCAGCCCCCTTGAGTGTCAGACTATGGCAGTAGAGTGTGGGGAGCAGAGGGGCTTTTACATACAGTGAAGAGAGTTTGGAGTCAGGGCCACTTAAGCACATAGATGTCAAAGCTGCTAAAAAATTAGAATGGAACTTGAACTCTTTGGATTGCATGTCTGTGACATCATCAGCGGATTTAAGAAGCTGATTATCGTGTTAATATGTTTTTGCAATTTATCAACACAGACACAGCCTTTGTTCCACAGAACTCCCTGTCAACAGAGGAGTCTTATTCCTAGTCTTACTGCTATGTGACCTCTAGTGGCAGAAAGGGGCTCTGCCACTGGTAAGGAAGCTTTCTTGGGGCTTCCCTGACTCTTTTAACCAGCTCTCTGCTTTCATTCCCATTGAATAGCATGTCAGCTTCTTTGTCAAAATCCCTGTACTGGCTGGATTTGTGTGCCAACTTGACACAAGCTGGAGTTATCACAGAGAAAGGAGCCTCCCTTGAGGAAATACCAGCTGTGGGGCATTTTCTTAATTAGTGATCAAGGGTGGGAGGGCCCAATGTGGGTGGTGCCATCCCTCAACTGGTAGTCTTGCATTCTATAAAAAAGCAGGCTGAGCAAGCCAAGGAAGCAAGCTAGAAAGTCACATCCCTCCATAGCCTCGGCCTCAGCTCCTGCTTCCTGACCTGCTTGAGTTCCAGTCCTCACTTGCTGTGATGAACAGCAATGTGGAAGTGTAAGCTGAACATTTGCTCCCCAACTTGCTTCTTGGTCATGATGTGTGTGCAGGAATAGAAAGCCTGACTAAGGCAAGCCGGATCACAGTTACTACTAGTCAGAGAAATAGAGCCACAGTGCACCTGGGACTCAGCTGGATGCAAACTCATCCTGACCCCTGGGATGTATCTTACCTCTTAGTTATAGGGATCCCTGCCATTGAGGCTATCTTTGAACTGTGGTCTTGCTAAGCTCTCTCTGATTGGCAATTATCTGATATAACACATGTCCTTACTACTGGGGCCAATTTGTGTATTTTCCAGTTGTGTTGTTGTTGTTGTTGTTGTTAGTATAAGTCTCATATATCACAACATAGAGTTGAGGATGACCTTGAGCTTTTGAATCTCTGGCTTTCACTGTCATGTGGTAGGATGAGTCCTGGTACTACAGATAGGCATCGCCATCCTTGGTTTATGCAATTCTTGAACCCAGAGTTTTGGGAATACTTGGCGAGCACTCTACCACTGAGTTACATCCCCACCCCTTACTGCTTGCATTTTTTTATTTTCTATATTCTTTATTTACATTCCGAATGCTTTACTGCTTGCATTTTTAAGTACAGGTGGTCTTGCAGTTCCATGCTGAGTCTGCTCCAAGACCTAAGCTGCAGAACCACTCTCCTTCCTTCAAGGAATTGTGGACGGTTCTGTAGCAATGCAGCCTAAGACATAGGGCTCCCTGTAGATAGCTCTGATGAACCATGTCTACAGACATGTAGCCAAAGGAGCTAGCACCATGCCTCTCAATATAACAGTAACAATTCAGTGCCAGGTAAGGCCACAGACCTAGCTTTGTGAAGCATGGTCTAGGTGAGATGTTAAAAGATGTGAAAACTAGTCTGAATAGAAAGTTCACATACATAATTTCCAGCCACTGCCCGAAAGCAACCTCCTCTCTAGAAAATCCACTCTGTCTCAGCTGTTCCTCCAGCACTGTCATCTGCTTCCTCCTCCTTCATCAAATCTCTGATGTAGCTCCCTATCTCCATTAGTGAACCTTCCCTAAGCATCTTCTGGTCACACCTGCAAGTGCCATCTTGCCTATTGCTACCCAGGAAATACCAACTACAACCAGTCCTTGCTTTGCTTCTTGGGGCCTCAATTTTAGAATAAAATAGAATAAAACTTGTTTGTTCTTCCAAGCTTGGATTTGATGAAACAAGGAGCTTTGAAGAGAAGTGGAGAGGAGAGGAGAGAGCCCCTGCTTGGGAGGGAGAAGAAAAGACAGCCGAGTCCAGGATAGTTTTTCAGCACCACTATGGATGCTTAGCCCCAAACCAAAGCACAGGAGCAAATGTTTCCCTTCCTTTTGAGACAGCTCTTTCCGGCAGTAGCTAGGGAAAGCTAATAGTTAACACTGTCCATGCAAGACCACCTCCAGGCTGCCCAATTCTGCTTTAAGGCTCTACTCAGGACTTCAGGGAGTAGCCTGCTATGCTGGCCACTTAGATAACCAGAGCTATCAACCACACAGGATCCAACGGCAGACATTCTTTCTCCTTATCTCACAGTTTTGCAAGCTTTCCTGATAACAAAATTCTCTCACAAGATTGGATGAACACAACAATCCCAGAGTCCATGGATGGATACGTGAAAGAACCAAATGTGACATGGACCAATATTCAACCTTGAAAGAGGAGGAAGGTGGTACCTGTTACACAGATGGACCTGGAAAGTGATATGTTAAGTGAAATAAGCCAGGTGTATAGAGAGAAATACTTTATGTTCTAGTTAGAGGGGATTGATTGAGATACATTTCCAGAAATGAGAATCATGGTTACCAGGGGCTGGGGCAGGGGGGGGGGATGGAATGAGTCAGGTACTGGCATTTAATAGGACAGAGTTAGGGTTCCCAATAATGAAAAGTTCCTGGGGCAAATAATGTAAATGCACTTGACATCACTGAACTGTATGCCTGGAAAGGTATGAAATTGTAAACTACATGTCCTGTGTAATTTACCATTGTAGAAACATTGTAGAATCAGCAGGCACACAGTTGTGTTAAAGCAGATGCTGATAATAGAGACTCACTCATCCAACAAATACCCAGAATACCTATGGTGCTGTGGGGCAGGCTAGTCCTGCTCCAGGAACTACAGCATAGCTAGATGATAGTCTTATTCAGTCTTATTCCTGTATCCACTGGTATTCCACATATCCACCTTTATTCTAGTGGAGAACATGGGAGGTGAACAGAAAGAATCAATAATTTGAGATATCGCAGTGCCATATAGAGAACAAAAGTAGGTAAGGCATGGCAGAAGGATGCTGGTAGGAGAAATATCAGTTACTATACCAAAACTAGGAAACCAGAAAGGACAACACATTCTGATTTCAGGAAACAAGGTTTGAAGAGACCACGGTGAGTTCCATGGTGGAAGGAAGTGAGATCTGGAACTAAAACTGTAGGGAAATCAGGGAATGCCTAAGCCTAGTTAGGTCCTGATGAACAGGGCGAAAGAAGAAGGGAGTCTGGGGAAGGGCCTCAGGGTGTGATTAGGTGTTCTTCTGTGGTTACAAGAATCTTGAGAAGGATTCAGGCACAAAGCCATCGGATCAGAGCTTGGCAACAGCTAATTTCTCCCTGGTGTTCCTTGGAACTTCCATTGTAAGGAAGGAGAAAGAGCTGGGGAGCAGTCCAGTGTGGTGTTCAGAAAGAATGAAGGAACACAGGCAACATGGAAAAATGAGGTAGAGAAGGAATAGACCACCATGGTGCATTTCATAAATGTAGAGACAACAGGACACAAGGGTGAGAGAGATATTTGGTGTAGGAGACTGAACAGCATAAAGACCAGAGTGTGTTTAGACAACATGGAACTGATGTAGATGTCTGGTCTGCAGCAGCTAAAACATGGCTGACACTGAACACCCAAGGGTCTATGATTTACCACCAAATGTCCCAAATTGGATGCCTACAGATCCCCCCAAAGTGAATAATTACATAATCTGCTCTGTAACTATTTCTGGTAGAATAACATTTTGTGACTCTGTCTTAATATGGCCTTGAGGTAAGGGTCCTGGGCCCTTTCCTTCATCAGTTTGCCTATGTGTGCATGTCTGTATGTATTTGTGGTCTATAGCCTGTGTGCTTGTGTACATGTGTATCTATACCTCTGTGTGCTAGCATATCCCTGCTGGCATATGACTGCTTAGTAGCCTGTGTGCTGATGAATAAAGTACCCCTTACAGCTCCTCAAAAATGTCTTCAACCTCCAAACCTCTAATGACTTTCCTCTTTACCTGACATCATGTATAAATATCACAGGAGAGAAAGTAGCCTGACAGAAGGAGCTCCTGGGTACCTCAGTGGGTGGGGGAATGGTGGTGCTGGGCCAGCTGATCTAGAGACACAGGAATGGGCATATTAAAATTAGGATGTCACGCAGACATTTGGAAGACAGTGTGGCAGAAGCGTTCCAGTCACTGAGAGAGAAAGCATTATTAATTCAAAACCATGAAGGGTATGGTTTTCCTGAGAAATCAGGGGAAGGCAGATGAGGAGTCAGTTGTTTGGATGCTCTATTCTTCTCTATGTGATGCCAAACCAGCAGCTCGTCCAAATTCTCTTCACACAACTACTGAAGGGCCAATGGATCTTCCTTAACCAACTTGAGATGCCCTGTTGCTGCAGATACCTGGGCTGTTTGTTTGAAGCTCAGATCCTTTCAGCCCTGGTACATAACAACTCCACAGAGGCAGCCATAACACCACCAGGCCCATTTGAAGCCAACTGTTGTGGTTTCCAGAATTAAAATACTTATATGAGGTTGTGGAGATGGATAGGGGTGGAGAGCAGCCTTTGCCACACTGCCTGATGCCTCCAAATGCAGGCATGCTTTTTGATGTGTTCCTCAACTGTCCCAAAGGAGCTCTGGGCCCTTTGGAAAAAGCATCTCACAGTGTGTCTGCCTCTTCTCAGAACACTAGGATCAAGTAGTCTTACCCCAATAATTAAACCAGAAGAAAAAAATGACTCCAGATGATTTAGCTAAGAAAACGTTTAATTTTGCTTCTTTTTATTGCAGTGCATTATGCAAATGATACAAGTATACAGCTCCATTGAAAAATTCAAAGAAAGCCAATAAAGCAAAAAGGCCTCCCTAGAGATGTTTCCTTCCCTTCTCTTCCACAGAAGTAATTACTCTATTGGTCTACTCTGTCTAATCTCAGCCCATTTTTGATGCATGCAAAAGCATTTATACCCACACTTGAAAATGTACTGTTTTTCTTTGGGTGTGTTTTTAGAAAGATTACATTAAATACCTACACAGCAATTTTTCCTTTCCTTTTCTCTTTAATGGTGTGAGTTGAAACATATTCATATGTATCTGGAGCCACTAGCCACATATGATGAGTCTGAATTAATTGTAATTTAATATTCAAAATTCAGCTACCCAGTCAGGCTAAGAAATGTGCTTCAAATACTCAGTTGCACACATACACTCAAGGCTATCAACTGACAAGTGATACAGAGCGCTTCATCATTCCTGAACATTCTGTGTCATGATGCTGGGAGAGATCTTTCTGTTGCAGCAGCTATGTCCTCTCCCACAGTAGAGCTGTTCAAGAGTTAGGAATAACTTGTCTTCAAGCCTCTAGTGACGGGAGACCCCTCACTGAAACCTTTCATGTTAGAAAGTAGGTCACTCACAGCTAACAGTTTCTCCAAGGGACAGAAATTAATTCTGTGAGTGTCGGAGGTGACAGGAAGACATTTAGGGCTCACAGATCTCTGCAAATCACTATTTTGCCTTAACTTTTAACTTTGAAGCTTCTCTTACCACTGCTGTGAAAAACTGAACAGGCCCTGGCATTGTCCCCAGCTCTTCTGCTTTGCTCCAGCCCCACCCTGTCCTCCTTGGAATGGAGGTGCTTTCATGTTCGTGCGTATCTGCCGCTGAGCGTTTTGGGTACATATTCCACAGGGGAGTGCCATTTATTCTCAGGTTGGTGAACGGATGTTGGTGGAAGCACCTCATCAGAGTACAGAGGCAAGTGGGCAGCATCAGCCCAGTTCAGTGTAGAATTCCCTGGGGAGCAACAGTGTTTCCAAATATTTCCCTCATGCCCGCCAGGACTGCTTGAGTCTCAGAACTGACAGGAGCTTGTCTCCAGACATAGTCTCCTCAGACACAGTCTCACTATGAGCAAAAGACACGAGGGGCCAGAGGAAAGAAAGGTAAAATGAAGCTAGATTAATTGCATATTTGAATACTTACACTATGGCAGCTCCTATCTATATTACGAGCATCAGAAGACAAGAGAACACAGTCGTAAAGTCAGGGCTCACCTGAACTAGAGAGCAGGATGCTATCTCAGTCTATGAATGATCAATCAATACTCCCAATAGAAATTCAAAGTTTTGAATGAATGTTATATTGAAATCTTTAAATAAATGAATAATGCTTTTTGTTCATTCTTAAAGATATTTACTTGCCACAGACATCGATTGTCTAACTTATGTCAGATGCTGGTGACATGATACTGAACACAGCATGTATCCCTGACTCTCAGGGGTTTTCATAATATTAAAGACAATGCAATACTCCCACAGAAAATTATTATTGTGGTAGGGAAGCTCAGGCCTCAGTCAAACTGTGACAAGCTCTTAACCAAAGTTGGGCTCCTTCCAGTGTTCTTCTTATATGGCTAATTTATGGTGAGCAAGATAAATAAAACTGGACTGGAATATACTGGAGGCTCTCCGAAAGACTAGTGATGTTCATAGGTTCCTGCTACCAACCTGTTGAGGTGTCAGAGGAAGTCTCACTCTCTACACACACATTTCTTTTGATAAGCACTGAGGCTCCTCACATGTTCTGCCCCACACAATCCTCATGGCAAATCTGAGGTCCATGTTACGGTCATACTTTTATGGATACGGTGTCAACTTTTCAGCCAACCTATGCAGATCTTGTCTGCTGGACCTGAGATCTGAGGACCTGAAAGCATAGGGTGAACATTAGTCTGATGCTGTAGACAATCTTACTTCAGTTTTAGGGTACTTTTATACACAACTGTAACAAAGAAAGCAATAATTCAAGGAATGTTGTTTGAGTTCAGAAAAACACAATCAGCAAAACATGTAGATAAAAGCCACTAATCACATACTAAATAGTAACAGAGCAGGTAGTAACAGAGACAGCAACAGAGATAGTAACAGAGATAGTAAAACTATCTCAGGACAGACCAGTTTTAACCCAATTGCCTGGCATGTGGTATAGATTATATATATTGAGAAAGCATGAATGCAAGGCAGAAGATCATATCCAGACCCAGGTAAACTGACCAGATTGGGTTCTATAGCTATGGTCTGACATCTAACAGTAATAAACATGACTTAATAATTGAATGTAGATTTCTAACACAGGAGGCATGAAATCATGTCTAAGAACAACCCAGGGGACAGTGCACCTGAGGTCAAAGGCCCTCTGCCTTCTTTCCTGGAGCCTCTCTGACAGCTCCCAAAGTCCTTGCTCACCTCGGGCCATTCTTTTAGCTGTGTTAAAGCACAGTTAAAACAACTGTGACAACGGGGAATCTGGGGGTTTAGAGAAGTCCAGTGACTTTACCAAGATTCTATGCCATTTCATGGCAGCTCTGCCTGAAGCACCAGGCCCCGTTCAGCCTTTGCATCAGAAACCATTGGAGTGCAGAGACCCTGGTCCTGATGCAGATCTCAGAGGAGTCAAATCATCATCTCTAGGGTGGAGTCCATGCAATAAGGGATTGAACTGTGCAGTCCTTCTGAAAATTCCTTTTTTTTCTGACAGAAATTTAAATATGCCTGTAGGTTCCTTTGAAGTGCAGACATGCTATTATGCCTGAGTCGGGAAAGACCTTACTGGCTCCCGATGGCACAATTTTTCGAGGCTATGGAACTTTCAAAAGGTGAGCTGAGCTACAGTAAATAGTGTTAGGGGACAGGAGTTGGGGTTTAAAGCTTCCCTGACTCCAGACAGATAATTCTTTGTCTGTCTGTCTGTCTGTCTGTCTGTCTGTCTGTCTGTCTGTCTGTCATCCTCTGCCTCTGTGTGTATGTGTGTGTCTTCCACTCTCTCACTTTCTCTCTCTCACTTTCTCTCTCTCTCTCTCTCTCTCTCTCTCTCTCTCTCTCTCTGTCTCTCTCTCTCCCTCTTCTTTCTCTTTCTTCTCCTTCTTCTTCTCCTTTTCCTTTGTTCTAGGTTGCTGAAATAAAAAGACCTGTAGCCACACATTTCTGTCACCTTGGTCTTCACCATGACTTCCCTCTATCAATGATAAGTTTAATGTAACCCATCATTATGGTTTGAACCCTAGGCGTGTCTGGATTCGGGTTGCGAGGCACTTGCTTCCCACAACAAGGCCTCACCAAATACTACTTATTGGCACTTGATAACGCCCTACATCAGGATTCTGTTAAGGGATTGCTGAATTGATTACAGCAACTACAGGGAAATAGCTAGAGTAGCTCAAGTCTGTCGTGCTCCACACATCTGGTAAACAGGAGTACAATAGTGCTGATAACCTGGCAGGATGTGAGAACTGCTGGTGGTAGCTTAGAGAGAGAAGAGAGCTGGCAGGTCACCAACCTTCTAAAAATCAGCTTACAGGCCTTGAAGGAGCTGTCAATAGATTGCCTTCAGGGAGGCCACTGAAGGCAGATATAGTTGCTATGGATATGAAGGGCAGGCCCCTCTGAGGATTCCTAAGACCTTCCTGAGCCTGTGAGACATGTTGTGAGGAAATACATCAAAGAAAAGCAAACATCTAACTCTACCAAAATGACAAAAGGACCCCAGAAAAGAAACCATTCTTTTACTGGCACTCTGGGATACTGACCTGGCTCATCTGGAAGTCAGATGCTTTGTAATGAGAGTTCCTTTTCTATTTCTGTGGTGGGAAACCACTGTTCAGTTATTTTGGACCCACAAAATTAAATCTTCTCCTACAAACTTTCTCAGTCTGGTTGCTAAAAGGTCCTCAAGCCTATTCCACTCCTAGTTTTGTGATCATAGTGTTTCCAGATTTAGAGACTCATTGCTCAGTTCCAGTCTGCCTGAGCAAGTCCAGAGGAAGTGCTTCAATTAGCAGGCACCAAAGTCAGCCCCCAAGGGCATGGCTGTACACTACACCTACAAGCCAAGCTGGAGAGGGGGCTAGCGATAGATGAATAGGTGAACAACCTGTATTGTGTGTGTGTGTGTGTGTGTGTGTGTAAAATAGAATTTTATGTGGTAAAGACTGGAGAATGGAAGAGATTGTAATCCCAGGGAAGGAAGGAGAAGATACTAGAAATCTACAGGGATAGTTACCAGACCTGAGGAAAGGATCAAAGAGATACCTTCTAGCTCAACTGGACACAAAGTCATTTGGATTCCAGGTTGCAGAAAAGTTAAATTGAAAGATCTGCTCTACCAGCCAGAGTGTTTAGGAGGGAAGATGTGGCTGTGTGGTGATATGAGTGAGAATGATGCCCATAGACTCATTCATTTGAATATTTCTTCCTCATTTGGAAGAACTATTTGGGAATGATAGGAAGTGTGGACTTATAGGTGTGTCACTAGAGGTGAGCGTTGAAGTTTCAAAGTGTCTCTTTATGCTTCCTACTTTTAGATCAAGATGTAAGCTCTTAGCTGTTCCTTTGCTTTGCTATCATAAACTCTAACTTTCTGAAACTGTAAGCTACAGATTAAAGGCTTTCTTTTATAAGTTGTGTTTTATCACAGCAATAGAAAATCATCTGAGACAGTGTGCAAGAGGGTCCTGTTCAAAAGCTGATTCTGTAAGAGGTGAAGTCCTTTCCCAGTTGACCTTCAGCTGACATCAGACTACTGGCAATGAAAAGATGTGCAGGTCCCCGGAGAGCAATGCAATCTCTACCTTGATCTCCCTGCTGTATATTTGAAATAGCCCTCTGAGGCATGTCTCAACAACTTCACCCCTAATGTATAGCTTTATTGAGAAGTAGTGGAAACTTGGGGATGTGGGGCTTAGTGACAGGTTTCAGGTCAGGTCACTGGAGGTCCCATCCAGAGGAATTTAGGCCCCTTCCACCCCTGCCCTCTTTGATTCCTAACAACTATGAGGTGAGCAGCTTTCTTTAATAAGCATTTGTACTGCAGTATGTTGCATGGACACAAGGCATGGTCTGAGACCTTCTAAAGAATGAGCCAACTAACTCTTTTCTGTATAAGATGATTATCTTGGGTATATGTCAAACAATAAAAAATAGGATAACATACTCCTCACATAAGTCCTTTGTAAGGACTAAATGTCCCTGCCTGATGGGTAGAGAAGCAGGAGAAATCCAACTCTAATTTAAAATAACTCACAGAATGTTGAGGATTGGAGCAGGTGAGTTATAGAGAGGCAGACCAAGAGAAAAAATTGTTTTACTTAAGACAGGATCTCTCTATGTAGTAATTCTGGCTGTCTTGAACTTCACTATGTATACTAGATTTGTCTCCAAACCAGAGAGATCCTCTTGCCTCTGCCCCCTGAGTTCTGAGATTAAATGTCTATGCTATATGCCCCACCTCCAAGTGAACATGTGAAGAGGAGAAAGAAAATGGTAGAAAATTTCCAGAGGAGAAAAGCAGGTGACTCTGTGGTCTTTCTAAGAAACTTGAGAGGAGGCTCACAATAGTTGAAAATATGGCAGACTCCTCATTCTCAGAGGAAGGAAGAGTGAGAACATTTTTCTATAGTTCTATGCCCAAGCACAACCACACCCTTGGTCCCTGAGTATGATTAAAGCCAGGCTTATGAAGGTTGATGACAATGGGTGGTGGGAGAAGACAGAGCTGTCAAGACCTGAAGAAAGTCAGAGCTCTGGTAAAATTAGAACACATTATTCATAAACTCAGAGCAAGGCAGGGCTGGGTGTTAATGGTCATCCCATTGACTGATCAACAGAGTGAACTCAGGGTTCTACTTTCTTGGTGGTCTAAAAGGTCACATGGATATGGACTTCAGAACTGGGAGTAAATTGATATGGCCTCTCTTGACAACGGAGACATAGCAGAAAATGGACCATTGTTTCTGTAAACATAAGTTTTACATGCTAGATGTAATTTTTGTCTCGGAGGATTACTACCTCTTTCTACTAACCTAGACCTAATCCTGTGAGATTGTAGCCTCTTTTCAATCTTATCTAGGCCCAGAATGTTTTCAGCCTCTGAGACTTACTGCTGAATAAGTTCACCATTTCTAACTCTGTCTGAATTCTGCCTGGCTAGTTCAGCTCAGCTGTTCTGATTCAAACTCCTCTCCTAACTGACTAATTTAAGCTGGCTATTCTCAGCTTCTGACTGAATTGTTCTGCTTGATCTCAAACCAATTCTAGCAATCTGATAAAATCTTCTGGCTCCTTCCTATTCTCTGGCTATTCCTGTCTTTTCCTGTCTTTACAAGGCTTGTTCTTTCTACAACCTGTCTTTGTAAAACATTCCTGGTAAAACTGCCTCTGAGTTCCATGAGCTTAACTGCCATAAACTCAACACCACTGCATTGATTCTCAACTTATGGACTCAACAGAACTTTCTAAGAATTGACTAGATTTCAGAGATCTCGCCTCTGTCTTCAGAGTACTGGGATTAAAGACATACCACCATGCCTGGATCTAAGCTCTACTGCTGCAGTGGCCCCAGTGAAATCTGTAAAACAAAATTTTATAGACTGAGGTGAGAAATGTCTCCTGGGGCTCTCCAGAACACCCTACTCAGAAGCCGAAAATCTCACTTGGCAATTTACTTTACTTCTAAACTCTCCTCCTTCTGAGTAGCTGGGACCAAGAAAAACCAAGCAAATTAAGATGTAAAAGAATCTATCTCATAGTAAGTCACTAGCCAGAAAATCTGCAATGCTTTGCTCCAGTCATTTACACAATTACATTTACCTCCCAACAGGGTATAAATGAATTATGGCTACAACACTATGGTATAAAAAGAATTAATAGCAGGCTGTAGAATTTTCCAGGAACCCTAAAATTACAGGTTCCTTTTGTTTTTTAGTCATCCTTGCAGGACAGGTGGCTTTGAAACAAAAGGCCCAGACTAGAAGATATTTACATCTGAAGAATCGTATGCAATGCCCTTGCCGAACAGGTGGGTGTTGGGCAAACTAGAAAGACTTTACATTTGAGTTGGTGCAGAGCTCAGAGCTGCCTCAATGGCAGCTTGGGAGGAACTGCTTTTGTTTTGCAGACCCCACCTAGGGAGTCTTTGACCAAAATAGCATTCTTAGCTTATCCAGGTGTGAATCAGGATGCAGTTCATACTTAATACTCATGAAGACTCATTTAGACTCAGGGAGTTGAGAAAATGTCCTTTAAAATATCTTTAAAAGTTTATATTAAGAAATTGTTGTTTTCTGTGTTCGAGCTTCTAAATTTGTTACATGGTTAAACATTTTACCTGGTTGATTTTATACTTCCTTGTGCCTAATGGTTATGCTAATTGTTCCTTGGGCCTGCTTTACTGGATACATCTTTTGTAAGCAAATGTCAACCCCTCATGCTTAAAGGCTCATGCCATAAAATGAAAAATACACTCAGATCCAAAAACCACCTCGGTGTCTGTGTGTCGCCGAACCCGTGACTTCCTGGACCAAAAGAA
The DNA here is from genome assembly GCF_947179515.1 of Apodemus sylvaticus. Lineage (NCBI taxonomy): Eukaryota > Metazoa > Chordata > Mammalia > Rodentia > Muridae > Apodemus > Apodemus sylvaticus. The sequence goes on from NC_067477.1 coordinate 147,098,398, forward strand.
TCCTGCTTATCCCAAGGCTGAGTTTGGACTGTAGCACTCTACTTTACCTGAAACTTGCTCTATACCAGGCTGGCCTTGAACTCCAAGTTCTGCTTGCATCTGTCCCCTGGGACTAAAGGCACGTCTGTATTCCAGCTGGATCACACAGACCTAGAAGGTCTTTGGATGTGCTCTCTTGCCAGAACAGCCATGCTCTGAATTAAAATTCCTCGACATGCTTCTCCACATTAAATATAGATAGCAAAGTTTTCTGCACTCTGTGATGGTCAAGATGCTCTTCTGCAGCACAGAGGGTAGAACACCAGAACCTTCTTGATGCTCTGATTCTTCTGTTACCTCAGGCACACCTTGATTGCGTGTTTTTTCACTTTCTTTGTCCCAACTCACTCTTCCTTCTTGCCCCCCCCAGATCTGTTCACAACCCTCTCCTTGCCTCCCTAATCTCAAGGGTTCTCAAGCACCCTGACGTCTAGAAATACAGACTGTAGGATAGTAAGGATGCAGTGCCTCCCTCCCCACCTGCAGATGGCAGACCCTCTACTCCATAGCTCTCTCTCCCAGGCTGTACTTTCTACTAACCTAGCTATGTCACCACCATCAGGCTAGTGCCACATTCCTGCACGACTTTGTCTATAGTCACTGCAACAGTCACCTAATTTGAATGGTCCTTGTGATCTTTGCTTTTAGATTTCAGATACAGATTGCCACACTGTGTCCAAACAAATACCATTCTGTAGACAAAACTTATTAATACATGTTTTGTTGCTGTTCTGCTGCTATGAGGAGACACCGTGACCAGGTAACTCTTATAAAAGAAAGCATTACAGTTTCAGAGGTTTAGTCCATTATCCTCATGTTAACAAACATTGCACTGTAGCAATAGCTGAGAGCTGTGTCCTGATCCATAAGTGAGAGGGGAGTAGGGAAGGACAGAAGACAGAAGGGAGGAAGGAAAAAAGGAGGGAGGGAGAGAGAAATGGAGGGATGGAGAGACAGAGACAGAGAGAGACAGAGACAGAGAGAAATAGAGAGGTCTAACATGGGTTTTTTGAAATCTCAAAGTCTACCCCCAGTAACCCACATCTTCTAAGACCACACCTACTCCAACAAGGCCACAGCCCCTAATCCTTCTCAAGTAGTGCTACTTCTGGTGACTAATGCATTCAGATATATAAACCTATGGGAGCCACTCTTATTCAAACCACAACACACTATCCACACAGCATATATCCTTGGATAAGTTCCATTGTCCCTCTGAGCCTCAGTTTCCCCAGACAGGGGTTGCATTCAATGAAGGGTTCAGTCAATGACGCTAAATGTATTGACTGTGAGTTTTGTAAGCTATACACATGGCTTGAGAAGGGATTCTGAAACTGCCTAGTGTGCTGACCTTAACACCAGGTGCCCTCTCTCAACAGCCCTGCTGAGAGTTATTCCTCTCAGCAATTCTTCCCACTTCCTGGATCTTTCATTCTTTGGAAAGCTTAGGTCCAGACTCTTGAAAAGACATTCCTTTATCTCACCACTTCAGCCCTCCCATGGGGCTTCAGCTTTGGTAGGCAGCTACTTTGATGCTAGACTTGTCAAGAGAAACTGGAGAGTAGCCTTGATTCATCATTTTTATCCACGGGATAAAAGGGCCACTTTCTGCCATTAGAGACTCACAATGCAGCAGCCAGACTATTCATTTGAGGCCCAAGTCTGCCTGAAATGGCTGGCTTTCCACTGTGTGCAATTACTGTGGCCTGCAAACAAATTGTGAATGTCTCATTATTTCTCATTGGAAGCACAGAGGGCAGGGTGGTGGTTATGGCCTATTCAAACACCCTGCACTGAGGAAATGCTGCACTCCATGTCTGTGTTTGCTTTGCATGCAGAGAGTGATGAATGGATATCTGAGGTATCACAAGTACGAGATAGAGAGGGCCCACAAGGACAGACATAGAACTGGTACAAAGGGTGTTTTGTGATGGCCCCTTAGCCCTGGAGTTAGAAGGTCTGGTCCTAGGTTTGTAAATCCAGATTCCAGTGTATCTCTTGGGTCATCCTGCTACAGAGCTCCTAGGCCTCTGTGAGTTGTAAGTAGATACTTTTTAAGGACACCAGAGTATAATGCACAAAATTGAGTTTAGATTAATGAGGTTTGTGGATAACAACATCTACTGTTCCTTCTTAGAGACTTATAATACCCTGCATGTGTTAAAGGCACTGAGACATCCTGCAGCAAGGTGATGGGCAGACTAAATTCTGCCTTGAATGTATTATACTCAGAAAGCTTTCAGCCCATCTTTATAACACATACTGGAAAGCAGCAATATTAAGCCAGTCTTAGAAGCTTAGACTTAATGAAGAGGCTAGGCTAAGTCTCCATTGACATCCCACCCACTGGAAGATTCCACAAAGAATCCTATAAAGTAGACATCTGTAGACTTTGAGAAAGTTTTGATCTGAAGAACTTCCCTCTTCTTCTATGTCTAAGTACGAGGTCATGTAGGCCACAGCATTCCCCGAGAAGGGAGGGGCCTGCATATTCCCTTTGTCTTCCGAGTCCCCAGTTCAATAAACAGATGATGTCAACTGCCTTGCCTAAAGCTTATGAAGATACAAAACTAAAGCAACAGCTGTCAATTTCTGCAGTGTCACACAGGTAGAAAAGAAAATAGAGGACATTTATCACTGAACTGTCTAGACTACCCACTTTCCAAATAATGACAGAGAGAGAGTTACATTTATTTTTGAATGCTTGGCCCTTACAACTTAAGCTTGTTCCCAACTACCTCATTGAACTCAATAACCCATTTACATTAATCTATCTTTGCCATGTGGCCTGTAAGCTTTAATTCCATCACCATATGCCCAACCTCCTCTGTGCCTTGCTGTTGAATTCCACCAAACTGATTCATTCCCAGAGTTCCTATCCCTGCCTGGATGTCCTGCCTTTCTCTCCTGCCCTGATCAAGGCTGCCACCTCTTTATTAAAGCCAATCAGAGAATGCCTTAGCCAGGTGAGGAAGGACAGAGACCCACTTTCACACAGTATATAATATTACCCCAACTGAAGTTAGAAGAAGAGTGCCCAGAGGGGACACTCCCTGCAGAAAGCTGCTTCCTCACATATGTGACCCTGTGTCATCTGGACTTGTGTCTCACCTGCCCTGGCAAGAGGGTGTGAAGCCCATGGCATTAGACCCAATGCAGCTGCCTAGCAGAGCTCTGCAGGCTCAGACTCTGATTATTCTGCTCCATTCTGATCACCATTTTTCTCTTTCACAGCATGCCTGGTCTCACCTACATACGTCCACAAATGCCCAAGTTGTCTCTCATTCTCCCTCTTCTCTCTGCCTAGCTCACATTTCTCTAAGAGCAGTCTCCACTGCTCTGAGCATCCAAAAAGCTATCTGCTCCCAGAGTGCCCCTGAGGTCCTCATCCTTGCTGACCTGCATAAGTTGTCTCCTTATTCATGCTATAAGATCATAGCATAGGACTATCCTTGCCTAGCATATTTTCCATAGCTCCATATCTATCAGAAAAACTCAAGTGTTAGTAAAGACCAGTGCATAAAAATGTTTTTGTTAATATCCTTCTAAAATCTGTGTGTTTGTCCTATGAACAACATGCTAGTCATCTCTGAAAAAAAATCCTCAATGCCCAAGAAAATAAAGTTTAATTCTACAGAACAAAGGTATGCTCTTTTTTTTCCTGAAGATGTTCATGTAGAGAGAAGCCAAATCAGATTCCTTCCCTCTGTCTCCTAGCCTATGATGGAAAAGGGCTTTTCTAATGCTATAGGAAGACTGCAGTGCCAGCATCAGCTACAGCTACATTCGCTTTAAGTCATGTAGACTGGGGCATATATAAGTGCCTTCCCTGATCCTAGTTGGCCGTAGCATTTCTCTGAGGATGAAAATACCTTACTTATCTTTGTTAGATCTGGGTCCTTGGTAAAACTTCTTTGGATATACACCTTTAAATTCATCTTTCTGGTACATAGACTCATAAAGATGCCCCTGAAAAAAATAAAATCTAAGCCTGACACAGAGGGGAAATTAAGGGTATAGGATTGTAAGTATGCTACATTGCCCTTGCCTTACAAAGATACAATTTAGTGAGAAACTAAAAAAGACATTTGTGTAATAATCATGTCAAAACTTTAACTCATTGTAATAAAAGGGGGTAGTGCCTCTGGACTAAATATCTCATCCTAGCATGAAAGAAGAAGCTCTCACTTTACCTAGGTACGAAGAGGGAGTTCAATATGTCAGTAAGTAAGTAAGGCTGGCTTCACTCTGGAAGATCCTTTCCTCTCTTATAGAAGCTGTTTGTGTAGCTGACTGGAGGGACTGTCATATGACAGAGGCTCTCATCTCTTCTTCACCTGTGAGCTTTGGTTCATGTTCTAGAACTCGGCAAGGAGAAGTCTAAGTTTCCCCTTTGCCACTGGCTGATGTTTTAGCAAAATCTGCTTTTTTTCCTTTTCTCTTTTTTTAATGAAAAATATATTTTCATACAATATATTATAATTACAGTTTCCCTTTCTCTTCTTCCTCCTCCTCCTCTTTCTCCTTTCCCTCCTTCTCCTCACAGTTCCTCTTTATATCCACTCCCAACCAGCTCCACATTCTTTCTGTCATTAGAAAACAAACAGGCACTTAAGAAATTTTATTAAAAAAATTTGATAAAAAAATACAATAAGATAAGGCAAAAGCAAATAGGAATAAGACAAAGTCACTTACAGGGACCCAAAGAAAAAGTACAAGAACCACATATGACTTAGAGACGCATATGTTCACACAGGAATCCCACAAAAACGCAAAACCAGAAATATAACAATATATTATATATATTATGATATAATTATTATATTATTTAGCATAATATAGTAATATTTATGCGAAGTACTTGTAAGGTTAAAAAACAAAACAAAACAAAAACCAAACACTAATAAACAAACAAAAACATGCCCTGGCTTAATGGTATGAGACAAAGGACCTCCAAAGGTGCTCTTTGGTTCCCTTTGTGTTGGCGGTCTCGTGCTAAGCATGCAGTCTGCTCTGGAGAGTGGTTTGTATTTCCAGGAGGACTCCCTTGGAGAAAGCTAATTCTTCACTTGCCAGTGGCTATCTATTGGAACTTGCTTCTTGGTTAGGGATGGATAGTTCAATCCCAGCAGCCACATGGAAGTTCACCACTAACTTGAGCTCCTGGGGATTTGATGCCCTCTTCTGGCCTTTGAGGGCACTGCATGCAGGCGGTGCACATATCTAACAGGCAGGCAGAAAGCAAAACTCAAAGCAGGAACAATTATGTCTACAACCAAGCCAGGGTCATACAGCCCTGGAAGCTACACTGTGCTTTGCTGAGAAGACAGGAACACTGTAACATGACAGGCAACCTCTTGCCTCTAAGCACCTTCCTTCCTTTTGTTGCTTTGCTGCCTTACCCCTACCCAGCTGAAAAAAAAATGATAGGAAACAACTTCAAGCTTTACCTTCCCATCTCCCTAATTCACCAGTGAGAGTCTGTAGAGTGGCTATATCACATTGAGCGAAATAGAAAAAGTTGAATCAAGTTTGTGCAGCAGTTCTGCTGTTTTCATTAGAAGGAAGATACATGTGCATGTGTGAGCCCTGAGATACAAATTATGCAAGTCAAAAACACATTTGCTCTGAAAGCTAACATCTCACAACATAAACATAAACAGAACAGTGCATGCTAAGAATGTAAAATTCTCATCTTCTTTTGCTTAGAATGGCACTACATGGCAAAGATTAGCATGGCAAGCTGAGGTTGAGTCAACTGGAGGAAGATTCTGTATGCCTTTGGTGGTACTTTTCCCGACTTTTTGAATGCAGATTTCTCATCATCATTTGGCAGCAAGTCTCTCATGACAGCAGACTACTGTGAATACTCAGCACTCTGAGTGCTTGCGATGGGTAGTTGTCACTGAAGATGGTATCTTCCTGAGACCTAATTCAGGAACCCAGGTGGTTCCTGAAGACATGAGTCACAGGACAGAGGAGCTGTCATTCTTATGAATTTAATATATAATCGATGAAATTAATAACCAGAGGCTCTGCTGGAGTGAGACCTGGCCCAGAGGCTCTGGTGTTCCTCTGGAGAACAGGATGACTTCTAACTTAGTGCCTACCACACAGGGAGTACTTAATATCTGTTCACAATTATTTTCATAGGTTAATCACCTAGCAAAGCATTCACAAATGCACTCCTTTCAAAGACATTCTCTTATTTATATGGTATAATATAAATTTATTTTATTTAAAATTTATTTATTTATTTACATGACCTTGAGGCTATGTTGAATCCCATTCCTACTTAAAATTTTGTCCAGTAATTTTATGCTTTAATTAGTGGATCTTGCCTGCAACCGTATTTATTTAGGGTATACTAAAGGTGACTTTGAATTCCCTCAATTCTGAAAGTATTATCTGTAACTGTTCTGTAAAAAAACAAAAAACAAAAAACAAAAAACAACAACAAAAAAAACAAAAACAAACAAACAAAAAAACAAAACCAAAAAAAAAAAAACAAACCAAAAACCAAACCAAAACAAAACAAAAAAAACCCAACTGTCCCTCTAGTGCCTGCCTCCCTCCCTCCTTCCTTCCATGTGTAAATGTTTTGTTTGCATGTGTGTGTATCTTGTTCACGAACTTCCTGCAGAGGACAGAAGGGGACCTTGGATTATAAGCGATTGTTTGCTGTCTTGTGGGATGCTAAGAACTAATTCCAGATCTGATTCTCTGGGAGAGCAGCCAGTCCTCTTAAGTGCTGAGCCTTCATTCCAGCCCAGCTTCGGTTCTGAGATAGACTCTCAGGGATTTGGGGCCCAAGGGTCAGGATCAGCTATTAGACTCTGCTTCCCCAGCACTGAGATTACAAAATCCAACCATTTCTGACTTTTTATCTGGGTACTAGAGATGCAGCAATCACTTTACCAACTGACATACCCCCACCAGTCCCTTTCCCCATTTTCTTTAGAAGGTTTAATGCTTTTTGCATTATATCACAAATTGTGATTTTTAATCGAATAATGCCCGAGGTGTTTGCTAAGGTTCTCTTTTATCTAAACCATGGGTCACTGACTTACCTATCTTACCAACTGATCTCTCACATCCGTGAACTAGTTGGATCCTCTACTATTGTTCTTCCCTTAGCAATATTTACAATATGCAGATAGATACAAATACACTTGTTGATTTTGATTTAAGTTTGGATTAATTCAAACTAAGTGGAACTGTTATTTTGACATTGATTCTTTCATCCCACACCTGGCATATTGATAAGCTTTAAGGGAAAACAGGGCTTGAGACATGGGATTGGCTATCCTTCCACCAGGGACAGAGCAGAGACAAGGATGCTAAAGCTTCGGTCTGCCGAGGCAAAGTGAAGCCTGATCTTGTGACGTCTTGTGGGGACTAGGGTAAGGGAGAGTGTTCATGCCACAGGGAACAGGGCAGAAGTCAGCGGACAGCACCTAGGCATTTGAAAGCCTTGAGGAGAGTTCTAGATAAGGTGTCTGTAAAATGGACCTGGCCATTGTGCAGTATAATGGTGGTCACATTTCCTGCCTGTAAGCTTTCTCTCCTTGGGGCTTTGCTATTTGGAAGGGCCCATTCCTCATGATTGTGGTGTGTGTGTGTGTGTGTGTGTGTGTGTGAGAGAGAGAGAGAGAGAGAGAGAGAGAGAGAGAGAGAGAGAGAGAGAGAGTACTTTTTGGTCCTACGTTTCATTTGTTATCTTTACATATATATTTTTTGTTTTTGTGCTAGAGGCAGGGGAGGCCATGTCCGTGAGCCAAGCAGTTTGGTTTCTGGTGAGATCTCACTTCCTTTTATTTCTTAGGGTGCTGTTATAAACATTTTTTAAATTTCAGGTTTCAATTGTCTGTTATTAGTGTATGGGCATATAATCAGCATGCATATAATAGCATTATATATTGAAAATATACTCATTTAGTTCTTCTTGTAGGAATTCTTCTTGATAAGTTAGAATTTTCTAAGTAAATGATCACATCATATCCAAGTAGAGATTCTTTCACCATTTTCTTTTAATTTAGATATTGATTTTTTCTGTACTTATGGCATTGGCTAAGATTTCCACTCCAGTGCTGCAGAGGAATACTGAGAAAAGATACCTGTGTGATTCTTAATTTCAGGAGTAAGGCCCATAGGTTTCTTACCATTAAGTGTGGTAACAGGGTAGTTTTTGTAGACTTTACTAAGTTAAGAATGTTTTTATGTTGCCAGTGTCAGTCGTGAATATATGAAATCAGTTTTATTATTGGCTTATACTAATAACAACTGGAAAGGAGATATTTTAAATGTATTTCTTTAAAGATTTATCTATTTATTATATGTAAGTACACTATAGCTGTCTTCGACACACTAGAAAAGGGCATCAGATCTTGTTACAGATGGTTGTGAGCCACTATGTGGTGGCTGGGATTTGAACTCAGGACCTTTGGAAGAGCAGTCTGTACTCTTAACCACTGAGCCATCTTTCCAACCCTATTTTAAATGTATTAATAATACCTTTTTAAGTTAGTGTTCTATTGCTATGAAAAGACAGCATCACCATAGCATCTTTTTTTATCGAATATATTCTTTGTTTACATTTCAAATATTATCCCCTTTCCCAGTTTCCCCCCTTCCTGGAAATCCCCATCCCATTTTCCCTCCCCCTGCTTCTATGAGGATGCTCTTCCACCCACTCCACTCACACCTCCCTGCCCTCAATTCCCCTACACTGAGGCATTTATCAAGCCTTCATAGGACCAAGGACCTCTCCTCCCATTGATGCCTGACAAGGCAATCCTCTGCTCCATATGCAGCTGGAGCCATGTATACGCTCTGATGGTTTAGTCCCTGGGAGCTCTGGGGTAGGGGTAGGGCAGTTGGTTGATATTGTTCTTCTTCCTATGGGGTTGCAAACCCCTTCAGCTCCTTTAGTCCTTTCTCTAGCTCCTCCATTGGGATCCCTGTGCTCAGTACAATGGTTGGCTGCAAACATCTCCCTTTGTATTTGTAAGGCTCTGGCAGGGCCTCTCAGGAGACAACCATATCAGGCTCCTTTCTGCAAGCATTTCTTGGCATCCACAAGAGTGTCAGGGTTTGGTGACTGTATATGGGATGAATCCCCAGATGGGACAGTTTCTGGATGACCTTTCCTTCAGGCTCCTCTCTATACTTTATGTACATATTTTCTCCTCTGAGTATGTTGTTCCCCTTCTCAGAAGAACTGAAGCACTCATACATTGTCTTCATTCTTCTTGAGCTTCATGTAGTCTGTGAATTGTATCTTGGGTATTTTGAGCTTTTGGGCTAATATCCATCTATCAGTGAGTGCATATTGTATGTGTTCTTTTGTGACTGGATTACCTCTCTCAGGATGATAGTTTCTAGTTCAATCCATTTGCCTAAGAATTTCAAGAATTCATCATTTTAAATAGCTGAATAGTACTCCATTGTGTAAATATTCTACATTTCCCCATATTGCCCATGTCCGCCAACATGTACCCAGGATTCTACTCTGCCCTCTTCTGGAAAACAATATAGAATATCCTAGTGGCTGGGCCGCTCTTTAGTCCCTACCAATCCTGTTAAGGTCCACACCCCACCACTAATGAAGCTCCACCCACAAGGAAATTCCCCTGAATTGATTAGTGATCACTTCCTACTCCAGATTTGAATCCTGATTCTGCCCCTGAAATACAATTGCACAGGTAGTAGAGAGGAACAATTTTAATTCTTTACACTTTACATCAGAATCCAATGACTCTACATAGATTTAAGTAAAAATTCCTTCACATATCAATTGAACTGTCAGAAGGACAAAATAAAGAGACTCCAAAGCTCCTGGGCATGTGGGGCACAGTCCCAGCTGAGAAGTTCTCAGAGGCAGCATGAGTCTCTTGCTCAGTTTTGCTCTGTATCCTCCCAGTGAATATATTGAAGGATTCTAGGTGTATGTTCTGTACAATGCTTGGGTGTCTTTCCTTTCCAGGTTCCTCTCTCAGTAAGGCTCTGTTTTAGTCGTTTCTGGGAGCCCCATTCGCTCCAGAATTCTACTGGAACAAGCATGTCTCCACCACTGTTGGAGCTGTCATCTTCTGCCTGGTTCAGAGCCCATTGAACCTTCTCCTGGAAGTGGCTCCTACTTCTCGAGGACCCCAAAGTCTCTCTGAACTCTCAGTCATTGACTCCTCTCCATGTGGCTCTCTACAGCATTTCTGTCCCCTCGCTTTTCCAAATGCAGCTTCATCCAGCAGCGTGGCTATGCTTGGGTTCACAGTCCCACAGCACCATGACTGCTGGCAGGAAGGATGACTCAGGGCCTCAAAATTAACCATTTCCCAGGCCCATGTCTATTCTTGGGTCATGTCTGGAGGCATGTCAGTCTCTGGGCGGTCCTTCCTTCCACGTGCATCTTCTAAGTGCGATGCAACCAAAGCCATGGCTTCTGTTTCCTGAACAAATATCATAGTTTATCATGTGATGTTTTCACATTATACTATAATCTGAGAGACGTGGAAAATATTTTATATATTTACTCAAGGAATAAGAGAGGGGGAGGGGCAAGCAGTCCCTTTTATAGTGTGCCAGACCTACCTGACTGTTGCCAGGTAACAGTGGGGAGGGGCATAGCTGGCTGTTGACAGGTAACTGTGGGGTGGAGCTTAGACAGAATCCTAACAAGGGGGAGGTGCCTCGGGGCGTGGCTGTAAGGGATGGCCTTGGTTATCTTAACTGGTATGGGAAGACCCACACACTGTGGGCAGCACCATTCCCTGGCTAGGAGAACCATGAGCTGGAATAAACCTGTTCTCCTGATAGAGTGTTTGATCAAAGCAACAGCAGTGATTAAGATACTTGTGAATTGACCTTTATCCATTCAAGGCCACTATGAGAGGTAATGTTGTGGTTTTTTAAAGAAATTATTTTTTATTAGATATTTTCTTTATTTACATTTCAAATGTTGTTCCCTTTCCTCGTTTCCCCTCTGAAAACCCTCTATGCCATTCTCCCTCCCCATGCTCACTAACCCACCCACTCCTGCTGCCCTGGCATGGTATTCCCTTACCCTGGGACAATGAGCCTTCCCTTCATGGGTCCAAGGGCCTCTCCTCTCATGGATGACCAACCAGGCCATCCTCTGCTACCCATGTGGCTGGAACCATGGTTCCTTGCACGTGCACTATGGGCCCTCATTGGCAGAAATTCTACCTCTTATCAGCAGGGAAGAAGCTATAAAAGACTGATCAAAAAACCCTTCAGCATCTGAGGAAGACATCAGGACCATGCTGGTAAGGAACAGGAACTTACAGCAGAAAAATAAGGATGTGGGAACTAAGGTGTCAGAACTAACAAATGAAAGAATCCAGTGAGCAGAAAAGGAACAGAAATTCCTCCTAATCTGAGGTAAATATAACTAACAGGAAACAAGAAAATCTCATGATACATAAATATGGAGGGATCTGGGTAACATGAAAATAACCTATAAGAGGCCACAACTCATGTGGCATGGGCATTTGGAGTATCTTTTGTTCTTCCTATTTTATTTCCACATGAATATCTTTTTTCTTCCTTGACAAACTGTTTCCATTTTTTTCATTATCCACGTTTTCCTGTCCTAATTGATTGCAGAACACAAAGCCCTATAAATTCAGCAGGTACCCTGCAATCTCAGCTATGCATCTATAAGAACATGGTATCTATTATTCTGACTGGTTCTGTTGCAGTAGTGGTATAAAATTAGAACTAGATAGGACACTGTTCTAATCTTAAACATTTCAAAAGGAGACCTGAAAGATTCCAAATGCTTCCAGTGGTTCAACTCCAGTCTCAAACAGATCTAAGAATATTTATAGAAATTAACACTTTATCCAGACCAATTGCTTTCTGGTTGGTTTTAAGGTCAGATGCCCCAGTATGAAATGCAGGCTCACTATTGTAATTCTGACCAAGAACCCATGATTGCAGAGGTTCCAGGTCCCAGTAGTGAATCTGCTACTAATATTCTACTAAATCAGAATAGTAGTAAATAGCTCTCTAAATTCATATCTATATCTATACATTAGAGCAGCTCCCAGTAGTCATCGGAGATGTTTCTTTGTATAGCGGATCGTGGTCAACACAGAAACTCAGCTAAAAGTACAGAGAGTAAGTGTTACAGGAGTACTTAGCCCAAAAAGGATATCTTATATCACTTCTACTGCCCAATGTAAAGAAGCTTCCTAGAAGAGATGGCAGAAAGATTGGAATAGCAGGGAGGTCCAGGAGGACCAGAGAGAAACTTCTTCTTCTGTATAAATCGAATTGCAACATTCCAGAATCTCAGCAGGATTGAATCTCTGTGGCTGTCTGCACACGACTTTCAAGAGAATAAACCAGTCAACACTCAACCCCTGAAGAGTTATTGACAGTTGTTCAGAGATTTTTTTGGGTCTAACCATTTTTTTTTAGCATAGTCTTTCAGGTCTCTTTTTGTAGAATCGTATCATTTGCAAATAAAAACAAGTTATTTATATCCCTTTTATTATTTCTATTGTTTCATTGCTGTGTCTAGAATTTCATGCATTATGTTGAACATGACTGTTGGAATTTAAAAACAAACAAATAAATGTACACACTGTCTTGTTCCTGATTTTTTTCTTTTATTTTTCAGACAGTCTTTCTGTTATGTCACTCTGACTGTTCTGGAACTCACTACATGGACAAGACTGGCCTTGAACTCAGAGAGATCCACCTGTTCTACTTCCCAAATATTGGGATTAGTCCTGATTTCAAAAGAAATATGTTATATTTTCCTTATTCAATATAGTGTTGCCTGCAGACCTGTCATGCACAGACTTTACTATGTTGAGGTTTGTTCCTTCTCTTTCTAGTTTATTCAGTGTTTGACTCATGAAAGGATGGTCATTTTCAAATGCCTTTATGCATCTATTGAAACAATGTTGATTTTTTTTTGGTTCTTGATTCTGTTTATATGTATTTTCACATTTATCGTTTTTTTTTACTCTTTGCACTATCTTTGCATTCTTAGAATAAATACAGTTTTACCAGGACATAAATAATGACTCTTAATTTCAGTGTTACCTAGTGTAATATCCCTCTTTCATCTCTAATTCCATTAACTTGGGTTTCTTTCTCTCTCTTCATAACTAATTTAGTTAAGAGTTTCTCATTTATCTCTTAAAAACAACTGTATTCAACAATTCTTCATATTATTCTTTTAGTTCACAATTTTACTCTGATTTTTATTCTTTCTTTTTCTAAGTATAGAATAGAATTTTTTAGGGCATGATGGGGGGAGTCAAGAGTGTAGTAGAAGCAGAAAAAGGGAGAGAGAATATAGAAGTAGAGGAGTAGAGGCTGGCCATGAGCATGTGGGAAGGGGATGGGAAGGGGGAAGAGGAGCAGAGAGAGAGCAAGAGAGCAAGAGAGGGGCAAGATAGCTTTTATTCTTTCTTTAGTAATTTTGTGATTTTTGTGTTTGACTTGTTCTTGATCATTATGTTATTTAGTTAAGACCTCTTTAAATTTTCCACTTACTTCTTTTTATTCACAGTTATTTATTTATTTTTACAACAGGGTCTCTCTACATAGCTCTGGCTGGTCTGGAATTTGCTAATAGTTAACCTGGCCTCAATCTCACAGAAATCTGACTGCCTCTGCCTTTGACACTGAACTTCTGGGATTAAAGTTATCCACCCTCATAGATTATGAACGTTCTCGGATTTTTTGAATGCTGGTACATTTTATATTTGTTAAGACTTAATTTGTAGTTGAAAAGATGTGCTATTTAAAAAGATGTCCCAAAGGTTGTGAAGAAAAAAACATATTCTGCAACTTTTGGATAAAATTTTCTGCAGTAATCTATTAAATTAATTTGACCATATTATCAAGATTTTTTGTTGATTTTCTAGTCTGGATTGTCAATCAGGCAATGAGTGTGGGGTTCTAAAGTCACCCACTGCTACTGTATTTGCTCCTGTCTATCCCATTGTGTCCAGTGGTGTAGTGTTGCTGTTTTTTTTATGAAATGAGGTATAAATACACTTGGTGAATATGTTTATAATTATTATATGCCCTTGACTAACTTTTCCCTTTATTAATATGTACTTAGTAATTTCTTTATCCAACCTAATTTGAGCTTGGAGTTAGTTTGGCGATTCAAAGCTCTTACGATATAAACTTCCATTTTTTTCTTTCAGTTTGTGAATGTCATTGCCAATGTGGTGAATTACTTGGAAATTGCTCACAGTTGGATCTTAGTTTTTAATCTCATTAGATGGTACTCATTAGATAAGATCATTCAGATTTAGTATTATTATTGGAAAGTGTGTGCTTGTTTCTTCTTTATCTTAGAAATTTTCTAGTTTATATTACTGAATAATATTTGTTGGTTTCCTAATTCCATATATTCTTCTATTGACATGCATTTGGTCCTGAGTTCACAGGCTTATGTATCTTTCTGTTCTCTGTACAACATTCCTTTAAATGTCTAGCAATTCTGGATTAGAGGTTACAGATTCCTTTACTTTATACCTATCACAAATGTCTTCATTTGTTCCTTAATTTTAAAGCTAACTTTTCTGGACAAGCTATATTATTTGGCAGTTAGTTTAAGGTCTTGCAATACTTTGGTTCATGCTCTCCCAGCCTTTGGGTTTTCTGATGAGAGGTTTGCTATTATGCCTTTGTGAGTTACTTGGCTCCTCTCTTTCAGCTTTCAATATACTTTGTTATTTTGTTTGACATTTTAAACATAACATAGAATGTCTATTTTGGGTTCTAGATTCCTCTTGTACTTGGATGTTCATTTCTTTCTTATTATTTAAAACCTTTTCTTATAAATGTCATTGAAATTTGAAATCAGTTTTAAATCCCTTTATAGTCTGTTTATTGGTTCTCCATTTTGCACTGGAAATTTATAGGTTTGGTCTTATGCCTCAGATGGCTTAAATGTGGTTAGGTATGCCAGTGCTACACCCTCTTTTCCTACCCACATGTAATAATCTTGTCTTCAAACCACTGATATTCCTTCATCTACCTGGTCAACTATATAAGTGATGGTTTAATATTAGTGGTTCTCATCCTATGGGCCATGAGTCCTTTGTGATAAAGCAATCATTTCACAGGAATCACATTTCAGATATCCAACATACTACATTCTAGTTTATAACAATGGCAAACTTACAGTTATGAAGTAACAACAAAAATAATTATAAGACTGGGGGTTGCTACAACATGAGTAACTGTATTAAAGGATCACAGCATTAGCAAAGTTGAGAATCACTGGATATTTTTATTTGGTTTATTGAGCTTTTATTTTTGTACATTTTTTTCTACTTCTTTCATCTGTTCGAATCCTCTTGCAGGTCTCTGATCAGATTTTAAAAGTGCCCTTTGTAGTAATATTAAATATCCCAACCTGGGGTTTCTAACCCTTCTACGGTTATTGAGTTCCAGGAAGAAAGACACACACCCACACACACACACACATACACACCCACACACACTCACAAACACACACACAGCCTTTATATATATATTTTTAATGTGCTTTAGGGAGCACAATATCAGGGCAACTGCATACTCTCCATGCTTTTAGAATTTACCTTCCTAATCATAACCCAGGCTATTACTATGTTTCATCTGGGCTGCTCTTAGCTCCACATGGCCATGTTTTTTATGGCTCAGCTAATGCATGGTGGCTCTCTTTTCTCCTCCCCTTCTATTCCATGGTGTCTTTTCCTGCCTCTTCTCTCCTCCTGGTGCTCTCTCTCCATCTCCATCTCCTTTTCCCAGACTGTCAGGCACTTTATCTGCCAATGAGAATTAGCTTGGAGGCAGGATCCCAGGGGCTATGTGTAGATGTCTTAGAGGCCTGCACTTAGCATTACAATAGACAGTAACAGACAAAAACTCAACACTTAATTTTTTCCCTCTGGGACATTAAGCAGTTCAGTGTCTTTGAATTAGTCACTGAAGGGGTATAAACTTGGGGAGGAATCCTGTGGCCCTGCTTTTGCCATTTCTTTTGTTGCTATGTCAGAATTTGCATTTATGTTCCATGAATATCTGGTTTCCCAAGTGGATCTTCTTTGTGAGTCAATTTCCCTTGAGGGCTCAACACACACTACTAATTAGGAGAAAAGGAATGCTGTAACATCACCACTGGTATTGTGGGGTATCCACCTGAGAAGTCATAGGTTTAAGTTAATAGAAAATCTTTATTAACCAGCTAGAGACTACACAGGGTGTTCAGGATCCCTGTGTAGCCCTGAGAATTTCTTGGGGTGAGCTTTCAAACGCAAAATTCATGTTCTGGGTTGACAAAACAGTTCTGCAAAAATCAGAAACTCCAAGAATCCAACAGCAAAGTTAGTTTAAAGTCTATCCCAGACCTATAGACTTTGCTAAATTATGTCTTCATTTTTGTTTTGGCAGGTGGTACTCTCTAGGTGCAGAGTTTTCAGGCCTGAATGTTTCTTCAATCATGAAGTCAGTTGTGCTAAGGTCTGGGTGCCTACTAAGGTCTGGGGACTTGTATACTACCAAAATACATGAGACATAGGCATATAATAAAAACAACTACAATACCACCAATAACCAGAGAAAAGTGGCAAAACTGTAGAATTAAGTATGAACTTAAAAATTTATAAAGCTACAATGAAAAAATTAAATGAGAGGGCAGTTGGGGCTGGAGAAATAATTCCACAGTTAAGACCATGTACTGCTCTTGTGGAGGATCTGAGTTTGGTTCATCCAGCATCCACATGCATGTTCACAACCACCATCAATTGCAGTTCCAGGGGATCTGAGTCTTCTTCTGGCATCTACAGGCTACTGCTAACACGTAGATATGTGATCTCCCACAAGCACACATATGTCACATGAAAATGAGGGTTGGAGGAGCAGTGAGAGTAAAAAAAAGTAAGATTCAATAACGAAAATGGAGAAGAGAACCCAGAAAGAGTTAGTGTTCAGTTATAAGGAGAG
The DNA here is from genome assembly GCF_947179515.1 of Apodemus sylvaticus. NCBI lineage: Eukaryota > Metazoa > Chordata > Mammalia > Rodentia > Muridae > Apodemus > Apodemus sylvaticus. The sequence continues at coordinate 147,115,423 of NC_067477.1, forward strand.
GAAGAGGAATAAAAAGAAAAACAAGATTTTTGAAATAACACTTTAAAGTACAGTAAAATATATATATATATATATATATATATATGTATGTATATATATATATATACATATACATATATATATATATATATATATATATATATATATATATATATATATATATATATTAAAACATACTAAAACATTCTTGGGAGAAAAAAAGAATTAGAGAGAAGTTTGTTTATGAAGTATCTAATATTGCAGTCTACCATGTTGGTGGTGTGTGTAAGGGCCAGTGGATCATAAGTAGAATCAATTGTAGCTTTTATCAGTTCCCACCATGCAGGATAGTGCTATATTTTGGCTGAAAGACAGATGAAAGTGTATGCTATTAGGATCTGGCCATATTGATGTTAGAAGTACCCCTTCGTTGTATACTAGTGTAAGGGTTCGAAATTACTGAAGGAAGTCCCCAGACTCAGATACTATACAAAGACAAAGAACATTGATTCTGAAGACACAACCAGCATGTGGGGGTCAAGCATTCTCCAAAATGGTTATGCCAGACAAAGGCACACTAGTCTTTTGCTAAGAAACTGGGGGAATTCTTGATGGTTTGGAAATCTAAAATTTCATTGGTAGGTTCTAGGGAGTGGGTCACAGGTGGTCAGAGTTCTGCATTCTTATGTCATGAACATTTAATCATAGGATGAGATAATGCTGCCCAACACAGAAGTCCCATCCTGAAACAAGATATTTCCCCATTTTTGTGATTATCCCTAGGCTGTTCTTTGGAAAGGGGTTTTGTGAACTTGTTTCTGGGTTTTATGGTCTATTCCTGGAGCTGGTGCATAAGGCCTAGTTGTTAGCATTCCTCCTAGGCTCTACCTAGCATTTACCTGGCAATAGCCAGGTAGGCCTGGCTTAGTATAAAAGGGGCTGTTTGCCTCCTCATTGCTCTCTTATTCTCTCTGACTCTTTTCTGTCCCTGACCCTTCTTTCTCTCCCCATTTCCCTCCTTCCTCTCATGCCACTTGCTCCTGGTCAGCTTCTCCTCTTGTCTTGTCTGTCTGTCTGCCTGTCTGCCTGTCTCTTTTTCTCTGTCTTTACTCCCTTCTCATCTTCTTTCCTGTGTCCTAAATAAACTCTATTCTAATCTATCTACACTATACCCATCACATGGCTGGTACCTCAAGGGGAAGGTGTTGTGTTTAATAAAAAGATAAGGAAGAAAGAATATGTTTGGTGAAGGTACAGTATGATATGAGGAGGGGCGTGTCTCTGCAGGTCCATGCTAAGTGGGGCACCCCTTTCCTCCTGAGGTACCAGCCACACTGATAGTATAGTATAGAATAGAGTTTATTTGGGGCACAGAGTAGGGAGTTGAGAGAAAGGGAGAGAAGAAGAAAGAAGAAGAAGGAGGAGGAGGAGGAAGAAGAAGGAAGAAGGAGAAGTAGAAGGAGAAGAAGAAGGAGGAGGAGAGGGAGAAGGAGAAGGAGGGGAGGAGGAGGAAGAAGAAGAAGAGGAAGAAGAAGAGGAAGGAGGAGGAGAAGACAGCCATGAGCACATGGAGAGAGGGGGGGAAGGAGATTGGGGAGAAAGGGGAAAGACTGTAAGGGAGTAGAAGCAAGAGGAGAAGAAACTGGGGAGAGAAGGGGACAAGCATCCCCTAGTATAGTAAGTCAGGCATACCTGGATGTTGCCAGGTAACTGCAGGGCAGAGTCTAGATAAAATGCCAACAATTTCCCATTTTGGCATTAATTAAAAAATAAAAATTAGAAAGAGGTGATGGTGAAGCAGTAATAGGATCATTTAGATCTTTAGCTATTTCCTACTGACTTTGGCGTGATATGTCTTTCGCAAACCAAAGAAAATGCGTATGGGAATGTTGGTCCAGCTTTAGCAGAGTTGGCTGTTGCCTTGTTGTCCAAGTTCTGTAGAACCATTTGTGAATAGATAGAAAGGAGCATGTCCAGTAGTAGAAGTGTCTGTGAAAGGAGATTGGAGCTTCTTTGGAGCTGTTCTGGCTATAGTAAATGCCTGCACATGGCAGGATGCTGAAACACACACACACACAAACACACACACACACACACACACACACGCAGACACAAACACATATGTAGAGAATAAAGTTAGGGAAATTTGGGAAGAAAACTATTTCTTAGGTGAAGCATTAAAACCTTTAGGTCTTAGTGGTTATGGTGAGGGGAGTCCTACTCTCAAGGCACAGGAAAGCAATCCCACCCTCTGGTATAAGTAGCAAGTGAAAACTTAGGGTATTGATTGGTAAGTATACTCATCTGCATGGAGTCTATTTGGTTCATGAGAGGTTAGGTCTAAGTGGGCTTCCTGTAGTTTATAAGTTTACAAAAGAAATAAATTTGTTAACATGTACAGTCTTTAAGATGAGCTTAGAGAAGACAAAAACATTTTGTGGAGCAGAAGGAGCAAGAAGGGCTCTTTCCTTCTGTCTTGGAGGCTAAATATATTACATTTAGCAAAATGGGAAAAAGCCTTAAGTCCATAGTTGTAGTGGGAAATAATAAAAAATGGCATCATCTCACATTATACCCAGATACCCTCAGGCCCCAGTGACCCACGGCCTCCATGGCCAGCTCTATGCATCATGTTTCTCTTGCTCAGATTCTGCTTACATTCCCAGCCCTCCACCCCTGTGGTCAGCAGTCCCAAATCCCAGTAACCCGGTAAGATCTCTAGAGTAACCCGATAAAAACTCTAAAGGCTTGTAATTTATAAGTCAGATTTATGTCAGTAAATTCTCACCCCACAAAATGCCCATACAATTTACTCAGAGCCAACTGATATTGCTATAAATTGCCAAACTAGATAAGACAAATTTCCCTGTAATTATCTGTCCCTTAATCCATAGATCCCTGTGGCTATTTAAAGCCATGCAGAATTTGGGTTGTCTTTCTCTTCCTCCATCTTCCTTCTTTCCTCTCCTTCTCTCTTCCTGTCCCTGTCTCTGAAACCATTAGCTCCACCTCCCTTTTCCCTGTCCAATCACAGGCTTCTTGTATGAATATTTAAGTTAATCTGTGGAACATTCTGCTGCACACAGTTAAAAGACTACCAAGGGAAACTTATATTTGACCATGGTAGCTTATCGTGTAGATTCCACACAAGAAACACTTTAAGTTTATCTTAAGGGCAATCAAAGGAAACCTATATTTGAACTTGTGATTAGTTGGATTGTATAGTGGAATATTTCATTAGGGTGATGCTAATTTATAAGAACTATACTGATTAATGTTAGGAGAATGGCATAGCAAGAAGAAGAAATTTAGTCACCGGAAACAGTTTAGCTAAGGAAGTAGCAGAAGGTTACATCTGTGAAAGCTTTCATCTGAACTTGTGTATTCTTTATCTTGAAGCCTGTAAGAAATCTGGCAGTCTTAGCTAGGTAACAAACTTATTAATGAACAAATATAGTGGTGGATTACCTTAGTGTAAGAAGCTAGGTCTGTTTTCTAGCTATAAAGTTCCAGTTACCTCAGCTGTCAGTGTAGTTAGAAATCTGGGAAGAATAAATTGTAATTTAGGAATCAAGTATGAATACAGATGACAGAGGTTGGTTTCTAGGCAATTGCAGTATCCATCACAACTTGGGTGGAGTCAGTTTGGCTGTCAGACCCAGAAGCTGAAAGCTTTGCCTTTTTTTCTGGTGGAGTAGATCTCTCTGATATGAGAAATGATGCACCTTGACTTGGCAATGAGACATTTGACTCTCAGGGTGTCTTGTTTGTCCACTGTACAGCTCTGGCAGTGGGCAAGGCAATGGAGTGGAATTTCTCAGTGGTTATCATACCACAATCCAGGAAGTCTTGTCATTGTGTCCATTATCTTCTTGGAGACCTTGACAGATAACTGTTAGGCTTTGGGAATCTCTGTCTTTCATAAGCGTAAACATTTAGCAGATTTCTGGCAAGATTGAGAGCAGTATCTACTGAGCATATCTGAGTTAAACAGCCTGTGTTTGTTTGTTTGTTTGAATTGTTTGAGAATTTATCTAGCATGTAGATACCACAGTATAACTTAATGACAGTAGTAACACAAGGCTATACCTGCATAAGGCAGTGATCTTTAACCTTTATACTGTTTAGAAATCTGGTCTTGTGGCTATGTATCAGCAGAGAAAAACAAGTGAAGAGACAAACACAAAGAGATAAAGGGCTGAGTTTTGTCTAGAGTACACTTAGCTTAGAGTTGATGTGGACCAGGATGTTAACATATCAGGGCTGACAGTGGTGGCTGCAGCTGTGAAGCCCCTTGGCTAAACTGAGTACTGGCCATGGACAGAGTGTGCCCAGGTTGGTTTAGGCCCGTGCCATGGGCTGAGTGGGCAGGCGTGCATGCAGGCCCAATTCCCAGGGAGCTGACAGTGGCCTGCAGACCTGGCACTGGGTGGCAGCTCAGGTAGACCCAGTGCAAGCAAACAGGGTGGGGTGAGAGCTGGTGTCACAGGAATGTTCTCCTAGACTCCTAGCAACTCTGCTCAGGCATTGTGAGAGAATTCCTGACCAGGCTGCTGGCAGCTGTGGCTGGTGATTGCTGGAAGGCAGACAGAGCAGGAGGGGGTGGGGCAGATGGTTAAGGGAAAGCAGCACCTCAGCAGAACAGGGGCCCAGGGAGAACCCTGAAGCACAGCAGTGGAGTGGGGGTAATATCTGCTTGTCCTTGTGGAAGAATCAAGGAGCAGGGTGGCGCCAGCCTCACAGGGCCAAGCTTCCTCCTCCCCATCAGAACATAGAAGCACAGGGAATGGGGGCAGGGTGATGGGTGCTTTTCCTGTGGGAGTTACAGAGCCAAAGGGGCTTCAAACTAGGAGCAGAGCAAGAGCACAGCAGGTGTTAAGAGAATGGGAGGGAGGAGGAAAAAGCCTATGGATCACCAGTGAGAGAGTTGTTTTTAAAGTTTCAATTAAGTGGTCATGTAGAGACACTGCTTGCTGGGTACTGTGCTTTAGACCTAGAGACATCCCAGTAAGTAGGGACAAGGTGGTGAAGACCAACTCTTTGGGTGAGAACAGAGTTATTAAAATGTTCCTACTGGGGTCCCGAGGACAAAATTAATAACAACCAAACCATACCGGGTCATCGCTCAGATGTTAGTGGCTGTATGTGAAGGACTCACAGGAAAAACCGGCTTATCTAAGCTTGGGATTTTTTCTATGGCAGCAAGAGAAACCCACTTCAGATGAGATCAGATGTGTTCAGGGATCGGCCCCCCGAGAGGGAGGGATCATGAAAACTGATTCTTAGAAGGGGAAGAGGTCACCCAAGAGTTAGGGTTCCTAGAGCAAGCATCAAGTCATAAGGACTGATTGTCTCCATCCTCAAGAACAGCACAGAGGGTGGCTGTGAGCTCAATGGCCCTCTCTTGGGAGCAGGAGATGTTTATAGTGACCAGAGATGGGAAGGAGCTTACCAGTTCTCCAAAGTTTGGGTAGATAAGTCTGGGGGAGGGTGTAAACCTTCGAATTTCTAAATCTAATGTTGTGTTTTATGAAAAGATAAGGAAGAAGGAATATGGAATGAGGGGAGGGGGTGCCTCTGTGGGCTCATGCTGAGACATCTCTTCCCCCTGAGGGACCAGCCACATGACAGTATAGCATAGAATAGAGTTTATACAGGGCATGGGGAGGGAGAGGAGAGGGAGAGGAGAGGAGGTCAGCCATGTGTGCACATGGAGAGAATTTGGGAGGGGAATGAGGAGGAAAGGGACATATTGAATCAGGCACATTTAGCTGTTGCCAGGTAACTGTGGGGCGGAGCCTAGACAAAATGTCAACCAAAGGGATGCCTCAGCATGGGTCTGCAGAGGCACTCCCTTCCACCTCATTATACCTGGCACCACAAAACATATCCTGGTTCTCTCTTTTTATATAAAACCCAAAACTATTTCCTCATGGTCTGATCCTGGTGCTGGTGCCTTGTGGACAATCAGGCCTGGTCCTGAAATGGAGACAAATGAGATTTATATTGTCCTTTCATTAGGAGCTACTTTGTCTTTGAAAGGCTTTGCAGCCTGTAGGAGAGGCAAGTTGCCACTCAGTCCAGCACTCCCCAACTCTACCCAGGGGTGGCAAACATTCATGCTAATGTTTGACCATGTGGCTGAATGCACCAGACACTGAGGGAAGCAAACACAGCACTGACTTCTGAATTTGAGGGCAAGGCCCAATATAACTGGGCACTGATGTCTTCCCCGCTCCACACTTTTCTGATCCTATCTAGCAATAAGAAAATGGAATGTGCAAATTGAGCAATTGGCTAGACCTGGGATCAGAAATCACAGACCCACCTGACAACAAATGGAACATAGTGGGAATGCAGTTCTATGGCTGTGGAAGCACACATAGGCAGCACACATAGTTTTGTATCCATAGTAATTTCAAGCAATAGGGCTTTCCAGCATGCTAAGAAGGTAAGGCCCCTTTCCAATCTGAGTTTCCTTCTGCATCAACACTCATCCTTTCTATAACTGCCTTTTGCATCCTTCACCTGCCCAGAGATTGGCACATTGCCCTCTGCCTCCATGACTTATGACTGTTCCTTGTTTCAGGTCCCAGAGTAGCTCAGAATCAAATAGGTCCTCTCTCAAGACAGTGCTAGGCTTTGAAGTATGGAAAATACTAGAATGGCTTGTTTCTTTTCTTATTCACTCATCTTCTTTTCTTTTTCCTTTTTTGAGAGCTCTATTTATGTAACCATAGCTGGCATGGGACTTTTTCTATAGACTAGGCTGGCCTTGAACTCTGTAGAGATACACAGTAGCAGAATTTTAACATAGCCATTGTATCTGGCTTGAATTCAGGAGTGAGAACATCAGGCCTGGAAGTAGCCTTTCTGTCATGGATAGTTAACTGAAATTTTATGGGGCTGTCCTTTTAAAGGATTCTCAGAGCTCTTGCATAACTTAGAAGTGCCTGGCACTGGAAGACAATTTTACAAGCAAATGGTCTCAGGAAACAAGCCGGAGTAGCCATTCTAATATTAGATAAAATTGACTTTCAACCTAAAGTCATCAAAAGAGGCGCTAAGGGACACTTCTTGTTGTTGAAAGGAAAAATACAACAAGAAGAACTCTCAATCCTGAACATATATGCTCCAAGCGCAAAGGCACCCTTATTCATTAAAGAAACTTTACTAAAGCTCAAAGCACACATTGCACCTAACACAAGAATTGTGGGTGGCTTCAACACTGCACTTTCCTCAATGGACCGATCAGGAAAACAGAAACTGAACAGGGACACAGTGAAACTAATTGAAGCTTTGGACCAATTAGATTTAACAGATATATATAGAATATTTCGCCCTAAAGCAAAAGAATATACCTTTTTCTCATCACCTCATGGTACCTTCTCCAAAATCGACCATATAATGTGAGGTCACAAGACAGACCTCAACAAATATAAGAAGATCGAACTAATCCCATGCCTCCTATCAGATCAGTATGGAGTAAAAATGGTCTTCAATAGCAACAAAAACAACAGAAAGCCCACATACACATAGACACTGAACAATACTCTGCTCAATGATAACTTGGTCAAGGAAGAAATAAAGAAAGAAATCAAAGACTTTTTAGAATTTAATGAAAATGAAGACAAAACATACCCAACTCTATGTGACACAATAAAAGTAGTGCTAATAGGAAAACTCATAGCCCTGAGTGCCTCCAAAAAGAAAATGGAGAGAGCATACACTAGCTGCTTAAGGACACACCTGAAAGCCCTGAAGCAAAATGAAGTGAATTTACCCAGGAGGAGAAGAAGGCAGGAAATCATCAAACTCAGGGCTGAAATCAATCAAGTAGAAACTAAGAGAACCATACAAAGAATCAAGAAAACAAGGAGCTGGTTCTTTGACAAAATCAACAAAATAGATAAACCCTTAGCCAGACTAACCAAAGGGCACAAGACAGTAACCAGATTAATAAAATTAGAAAAGAAAAGGGAGATATAACAACGTAAATTGAGGAAATTAAAAAAAATCATCAGATCGTACTACCAAAGCCTATACTCAACACAACTGGTGAATCTGGAGGAAATGGACAATTTCCTAAACAGATACCAAACAGGTATCAAATAGATCAGGACCAACTAGATCATCTAAACAGACCCATTACCCGTAAATAAATAGAAGGGTCATAGAAAGTCTCCCAACCAAAAAAAGCACGGGACCAGATGGCTTCAGTGCAGAATTCTATCAGACCTTCAAAGAAGACCTAACACCAGTACTCTTCAAACTCTTCCACAAAATAGAAACAGAAGAAACACTACCCAACTCGTTCTATGAAGCTACAATTACACTGATACCAAAACCACACAAAGATCCAACAAAGAAAGAGAACTTCAGGCCAATTTCCCTTAGGAATATCGATGCAAAAATACTCAATAAAATTCTTGCCAACCGAATCCAAGAACACATCAAAAGGATCATCCACCATGATCAAGTGGGCTTCATCCCAGGGTTACAGGGATGGTTGAATATAATGAAATCCATCAATGCAATCCACTACATAAACAAACTCAAAGAAAAAAACCATATGATCATTTCATGAGATGCTGAAAAATCACGTGACAAAATTCAGCATCCTTTCATGCTAAAAGTCTTGGAAAGAACAGGAAATCAAGGTCCATACCTGAACATAGTTAAAGCAATATAGAGCAAACCGGTAGCCAATATCAAACTAAATGGAGAGAAACTTGAAGAAATCCCACTAAAATTAGGGACTAGACAAGACTGCCCTCTCTCTTCATATCTTTTCAATATAGTACTTGAAGTACTAGCTAGAGCAATTAGACAACATAAAGAGGTCAAGGGGATACAATTTGGAAAGGAAGAAGTAAAATTATCACTATTTGCAGATGACATGATAGTATACTTAAGTGACCCAAAAACTCCACCAGATGACTCCTACAGCTGATAAACAACTTCAGCAAAGTTGCTGGTTATAAAACCAACTCAAGCAAATCAGTTGCCTTCCTATACTCAGGATCGCACCCCTTTCATTTTCCACAAACAACATCTTTTGCATCAGATCTCTTGTGTGCTTTAGTTTCTCAGGATATGTTACAGAAGAAGGAGAAGGAGGAGAAGGAGGAGGAGGAAGAGGATGAGGACAAGAAGAGGAAGAGGAAGGAGGAGGAGGAGAAGATCAATCAGCATAAAGGTCTAGAAAATATTTCAAATGAAATAATAAATGAAACCTCTTGTAAAGGAAAGAAGGTGCCTGTTAATTTACCAGAAGCATCAAAAATACCAAACAGATTGGGAAACGTCCCTTTGCCATGTAATAATCAAAACACATAACAATCAAGTTAAAGAAATACAAAATAATTAATCAGAAAAAAATAACAATCTAAACAAAACATAAAATTGCAATGCATGAAATCAGAAGTATTAGAATCATATCCATCTTCAATTTTTAGGTATTTAATTCATTACTTGTACAATGTTCTCCCTGCATGTATTCCTGCCGGCCAGAAGAGGGCACCAGATCCAATTACATATGGTTATGAGCCACAATGTGGTTGTTAAGAATTGACCTCCTGACCTGTGTAAGAACAGCCAGAGCTCTTAACCTCTGAGCCATCTTTCCAGCCATATTCCTGACTTCTTAATTTATATTATAAAAGACAAAAGGGTCTGTACACAGATGCTGCATAGTCACACACACACACACACACACACACACACACACACACACAAAAACATGCTTCTAAAGGAAAGCAACTGGTCCAGATGTTTTGGGCAGATTCAGAATCAGTCATGATGGTGAAGTTATTCAGAGGTCACCAACTGATTTAGCCAGTAAGAAGCACAACTAGAAACTTGACAGGTGGACACATCTGGCTGATGCTTCCCATACAGTCCCAGAGAGGACCCACCACCCAGGCGCCCACTGCTCAGCTGCATGTTCCTCTCCATTTAGGGCAGATATCTGTGCTCACCATGTCTTGATTTCAGAGCTTCCTTGAGGCAGAGACTTGAAATACCATGATTGGTGGATACTTCTGTGATTCCCATGCACCTTGGAGAGACAAAATGGGTTAGGGATGAAAGACTGTGTAAGGGGGAATGGAGAGATGGGAGAAAGTAGACTTTATATAAATAAATGATAAATGTGGAAAATGACCAAATAGTCCATTCCACTGAAACACACGATTTCTCCAAGTTCACTGTGCTTACGTTGGCACTGTGAACTAAACCTGTGTAAGTAAAGGTCAGAAGTTATCCATCCTGTGAAATTAAATTTAAAAAATATTGTGATTGTTGTTGTTGTTGTTGTTTTTGTTTTTGTTTTTCTTTTTTGTTTGTTTGTTTTTTTTTGTTTTTTGTTTTTTGAGAACTTGATTTTTATTCTCCACTTTGCCTTCAGGATCCTATAGACTTCAAATCTAGAATTTACCTGGGAAGGGAAAATTTACTTTTCCTCTTTTAAAAAAAACACAAACAGCCAGACAGTGGTGGTGCTCACCTTTAATCCCAAAACCCAGGAGACAGAGTTCAAAGGAGCTCTGTGAGTGAGGACAGCCTGGTCTACAAAATGAGTTCCAGGACAGCCAGGGCTGGACAGAGAAACCCTGTTTTCAAAGTGAAGCTCCAATGTCAGAGGATCTGACAAAACACCAAGGAACAAATAATAATAATAATAATAATAATAATAAATAATAATAATAATAATAATAATAAATTTTAAAAGGCAACAAACAAACAAACCACCAAACCAGCAAACCACCAAATAACTAGGCCTGTGGTGGTGTATGCCTTTAATTCTAGCACTTTCAAAGTATTGCAGGGGATCTCTGTGAGTTCTAAGTCAGCCTGGTCTACAAGGTCCTGCTGAGAGCTGCCCAGCCTGGAGGTAGTGTCAGGGTCACAGAGCAGGATTCTGGAGATAGCTTTAGAGTCTGGGGGTCTCAGGGCTTTCTAGCTCCCTAACTGTACTGAAATGCTGACACAACTTCTAAATCATCCTAAAACTTTCTCCTTCTTTCTGAGGGTGAAACACTGCTGGCTTAGGTGATTGACACCTGTACCCTAGCAGGGGAGGACTGAGCAATGTGTGCTTTGTTCTACCTCAGCAGGAAGTGTCTCAGCCTGCTAGTTGGAAGTCACAGGAGGAAAAAGTGACACTTAGAGAAGTTATTACAGAGTGTATTACTAAGTTGTAAAAAGTTTCCTATAAATGAACCAAAGTGCAGAAAGGGGAGAAAGTGCAGAAAGGGGAAAATTCTAGCCTAAGTGACAAAAGATTTAAAAAAATCTACCCCTAAGTGGGGTAGGGGAAAAAATTCTACTTTGTCTCTCATCTCTTTGTCCTTAGTACTTATATACATTTTTTTCAGAAGAAATGATCACGTTACATATTTCATCACAAGTTCACACAAAAAATCACATTATAAATTGAAATAGAAGTTTACAATAGAGAATAATTGCATGACTTTCCATTAGTATTATTATCTAGCTAAAAGGCTATCACCTCTCTAGGCTCCACAGGATGAATGAGGCTTTAAAACTATAACTAAGCTATTAGTGAAGGTTTGTAGAGATAAACCCAGTCAATATTTTATCTTCTGTCCTAGCACCTATAATAAATCCTAGTTCCCATTTTATAACCTTTGGTTAATTGTTGTAGAATTAAGTATGAACTTAAAATTTTACAAAGCTACAATGAAAAAATTAAATGAGAGGGCAGTTGGGGCTGGAGAAATAATTCAACAGTTAAGACCATGTACTGCTCTTGTGGACGATCTGAGTTTGGTTCCTCCAGCATCCACATGCATGTTCACAACCACCATCAATTGCAGTTCCAGGGGATCTGAGTCTTCTTCTGGCATCTACAGGCTACTGCTAACACGCAGATATGTGATCTCCCACAAGCACACATATGTCACATGAAAATGAGGGTTGGAGGAGCAGTGAGAGTAAAAAAATAAGATTCAAAAATTTAAGTATATAATACTTAAATATTCTTGGGGGAAAAAACAAAGAATTAGAGAGAAGTTTGTTTATGAAGTATCTAATATTGCACTCTACCATGTTTTTGGTGTGTGTGAGGGCCAGTGGATCATAAGTAGAATCAATTGTAGCTTTTAGAAATGATGTGTTCTTAATCCCAAAAATTATTGTAAAATGTAGAGCAGGATTTATGGACATTTGCTCCATAAAGAGAATAGGTCTTGTAGTAGAGTGCACCAAATCTTACTTAAACCTTTTGTCTTATGATAAATATCTAAAACCAAAAAAAAAAAAAAACAAAACAAAACCAAAGAAACAAAAAACAAAAAACAATACTCCTCTCAGGGCCACATCAGTATACATAATGAAAATGAATGTTGTACCAAGAAGAAGGTGCATTGCACAAAATTACTACATAAGAACAGTGGAGCGAAATCAAACCAGCACCTTTACATTATACTTGAACATCTGGAAGAGAAACAAGGCAAGCAATCACTCCACAAACAAGGAGTTGACATTAAGAAATTATCAAATTGATGGCTAAAATCTATAGAGTAGGAAGAGAATCCCCAAAATAAATGAAACAAAGAGTTGCTCAAAGAGCAAATCAACAAGATAGACAAACCATTATTAAATCTAACTAATAGATAAGAGAATAGCCAAAATATCCAATATATACAAAGAACTCAAGAAGTTGGACCCCAGGGAACCAAATAACCCTTTTAAAAAATGGGGTTCAGATCTTAACAAAGAATTTTCACCTGAAGAAATTCTGATGGCCTAGAGGCACCAGCCTCTTTATCCACCAATGAGAATGAACTTGAGGCAGGATCCCAGGGGCTATGTGTTGATGTCTTAGAGGCCTGCACTTAGCATTACAATAGATAGTAACAGACAAAACCTCAACACTTCATTGTTTCCCCTCTGGCACATTAAGCAGTTCAGTGTCTTTGAATTAGTCATTGAAGGGGTATAAACTTGGGGAGGAATCCTGTGGCCCTGCTTTTGCCATTTCTTTTGTTGCTATGTCAGAATTTGCATTTATGTTCCATGAATATCTGGTTTCCTAAGTGGATCTTCTTTGTGAGTCAATTTCCCTTGAGGGCTCAACACATACTACTAATTAGGAAAAAAGGAATGCTGTAACAGCACCACTGGTATTGTGGGGTATCCACCTGAGAAGTCATAGGTTTAAGTTAATAGAAAATCTTTATTAGCCAGCTAGAGACTACACAGGGTGTTCAGGATCCCTGTGTAGCCCTGAGAATTTCTTGGGGTGAGCTTTCAAACACAAAAATCATGTTCTGGGTTGACAAAACAGATCTGCAAAAATCAGAAACTCCAAGAATCCAACAGCAAAGTTAGTTTAAAGTCTATCCCAGAACTACAGACTTTGCTAAATTATGTCTTCATTTTTGCTTTGGCAGGTGGTACTCTCTAGGTGCAGAGTTTTCAGGCCTGAACGTTTCTTCATTCATGAAGTCAGTTGTGCTAAGATCTGGGTGCCTACTAAGGACTGGGGACTTTGTACACTACCAAAATACATGAGACATACGCATATAATAAAAACAACTACAATACTACCAATAACCAGAGAAAAGTGGCAAAACTGTAGAATTAAGTATGAACTTAAAAATTTACAAAGCTTCAACGAAAAAATTAAATGAGAGGGCAGTTGGGGCTGGAGAAATAATTCAACAGTTAAGACCATGTACTGTTCTTGTGGAGGATCTGAGTTTGGTTCCTCCAGCATCCACATGCATGTTCACAACCACCACCAACTGCAGTTCTAGGGGATCTGAGTCTTCTTCTGGCATCTGCAGGCTACTGCTAACACATAGATATGTGATCTCCCACAAGCACACATATGTCACATGAAAATGAGGGTTGGAGGAGCAGTGAGAGTAAAAAAAGTAAGATTCAATAATGAAAATGGAGACGAGAACCAAGAAAGAGTTAGTGTTCAGTTATAAGGAGAGGAAGAGAAATAAAAAGAAAAAAAAAGATTTTTGAAAGTAACACTTTAAAGTACAGTAATATATATATATTAAAAAATACTAAAACATTCTTGGGGGAAAAAACAAAGAATTAGAGAGAAGTTTGTTTATGAAGTATCTAATATTGCACTCTGCCATGTTGGTGGTGTGTGTAAGGACCAGTGGATCATAAGTAGAATCAATTGTAGCTTTTATTATTTCCCACCATGCAGGATAATGCTATATTTTGGCTGAAAGACAGATGAAAGTATATGCTATTAGGATCCGGCCATATTGATGTTAGAAGTACCCCTTCTTTGTATACTAGTGTAAGGGTTCAAAAATTACTGAAGGAAGACCCCAGACTCAGATACTATACAAAGACAAAGAACATTTATTCTGAAGACACAACCAGCATGTGGGGGTCAAGCATTCTCCAAAATGTTGATGCCAGACAAAGGCACACTAGTCTTTTGCTAGGAAACTGGGGGAATTCTTGATGGTTTGGAAATCTAAAATTTCATTGGTGGGTTCTGGGGAGTGGGTCACAGGTGGTTAGAGTTCTGCATTCCTATGTCATGAACATTTAATCATCGGATGAGATAATGCTGCCCAACACAAAAGTCCCATCCTGAAACAAGATATTTCCCCATTTTTGTGATTATCCCTAGACTGTTCTTTGGGAAGGGGTTTTATGAACTTGTTTCTGGGTTTTATGGTCTATTCCTGGAGCTGGTGCATAAGGCCTAGTTGTTAGCATTCCTCCTAGGCTCTACCTAGCATTTACCTGGGAATAGCTAGGTAGGCCTGGCTTAGTATAAAAGGGGCTGTTTGCCTCCTCATTGCTCTCTTATTCTCTCTGACTCTTTTCTGTCCCTGACCCTTCTTTCTCTCCCCATTTCCTTCCTTCCTCTCACGCCACTTGTTTCTGGTCAGCTTCTCCTCTTGTCTTGTCTGTCTGTCTGCCTGTCTCTTTTTCTCTCTCTTTACTCCCTTCTCATCTTCTTTGCCGTGTCCTTAATAAACTCTATTCTAATCTGTCTACACTATACCCATCACATGGCTGGTACCTCAAGGGGAAGGTGTTGTGTTTAATAAAAAGATAAGGAAGAAACAATATGTTTGGTGAAGATACAGTATGATATGGGGAGGGGCATGTCTCTGCAGGTCTATGCTGAGTGGGGCACCCCTTTTCTCCTGAGGTACCAGCCACACTGATGGTATAGTATAGAATAGAGTTTATTTTTGGCACAGAGTAGGGAGTTGAGAGAAAGGGAGAGAAGAAGAAAGAAGAAGAAGGAAGAGGAGGAGGAAGAAGAAGGAAGAAGGAGAAGTAGAAGGAGAAGAAGAAGGAGGAGGAGGAGAAGGAGAAGGAGAAGGAGGGGAGGAGGAGGAGGAAGAAGAAGAAGAGGAAGAAGAAGAGGAAGGAGGAGGACAAGACAGCCATGAGCACATGGAAAGAGAGGGGGAAGGAGATTGTGGAGAAAGGGGAAAGACTGTAAGGGAGTAGAAACAAGAGGAGAAGAAACTGGAGCAATAGAGAGAAGGGGACAAGCATCCCCTTGTATAGTAAGTCAGGCATACCTGGATGTTGCCAGGTAACTGCGGGGCAGAGTCTATATAAAATGCCAACAATTTCCCATTTTGGTATTAATTAAAAAATAAAAATTAGAAAGAGGTGATGGTGAAGCAGTAATAGGATCATTTAGATCTTTAGCTATTTCCTACTGACTTTGGCGTGATATGTCTTTGGCAAACCTAAGAAAATGCGTATGGGAATGTTGGTCCAGCTTTAGCAGAGTTGGATGTTGTCTTGTTGTCCAAGGTCTGTAGAACCATTTGTGAATAGATAGAAAGGAGCATGTCCAGTAGTTGAAGTGTCTGTGAAAGGAGATTGGAGCTTCTTTGGAGCTGTTCTGGCTATAGTAAATGCCTGCACATGACAGGATGCTGAAACACACACACACACACACACACACACACAAACACACACACACACAGACACACACACACACAAACACATATGTAGAGGATAAAGTTAGGGAAGTTTGGGAAGAAAACTGTTTCTTAAGTGAAGCATTAAAACCTTTAGGTCTTAGTGGTTATGGTGAGGGGAGACCTACTCTCAAGGCACAGGAAAGCAATCCCACCCTCTGGTATAAGTAGCAAGTGAGAAATTAGGGTATTGATTGGCAAGTATACTCATCTGCATGGAGTCTATTTTGTTCATGAGAGGTTAGGTCTAAGTGGGCATCCTGTAGTTTATAAGTTTACAAAAGAAATAAATTTGTTAACATGTACAGTCTTTAAGATGAGCTTAGAGAAGACAAAAACATTTTGTGGAGCTGAAGGAGCAAGAAGGGCTCTTTCCTTCTGTCTTGGAGACTAAATATATTACATTTAGCAAAATGGGAAAAAGCCTTAAGTCCATAGTTGTAGTGGGAAATAATAAAAAATGGCATCATCTCACATTATACCCAGATACCCTCAGGCCCCAGTGACCCACGGCCTCCATGGCCAGCTCTATGCATCATGTTTCTCTTGCTCAGATTCTGCTTACATTCCCAGCCCTCCACCCCTGTGGTCAGCAGTCCCAAATCCCAGTAACCCGGTATGATCTCTAGAGTTACCCAGTAAAAACTCTAAAGGCTTGTAATTTATAAGTCAGATTTATGTCAGTAAATTCTCACCCCACAAAATGCCCATACAATTTACTCAGAGCCATTTGATATTGCTATAAATTGCCAAACTAGATAAGACACATTTCCCTGTAATTATCTGTCCCTTAATCCATAGCTACCTGTGGCTATTTAAAGCCATGCGGAATCTGGATTGTCTTTCTCTTCCTCCATCTTCCTTCTTTCATCTCCTCCTCTCTTCCTGTCCCTGTCTCTGAAACCATTAGCTCCACCTCCCTTTTCCCTGTCCAATCACAGGCTTCTTGTATGAATATTTAAGTTAATCTGGGGAACATTCTGCTGGACACACTTAAAAGACTACCAAGGGAAACTTATATTTGACCATGGTAGCTCATAGTGTAGATTCCACACAAGAAACACTTTAAGTTTATCTTAAGGGCAATCAAAGGAAACCTATATTTGAACTTGTGATTAGTTGGATTGTATAGTGGAATATTTCATTAGGGTGATGCAAATTTCTAAGAACTATACTGATTAATGTTAGGAGAATGGCATAGCAAGAAGAAGAAATTTAGTCACCGGAAACAGTTTAGCTAAGGAAGTAGCAGAAGGTTACATCTGTGAAAGCTTTCATCTGAACTTGTGTATTCTTTATCTTGAAGCCTGTAAGAAATCTGGCAGTCTTAGCTAGGTAACAAACTTATTAATGAACAAATATAGTGGTGGATTACCTTAGTGTAAGAAGCTAGGTCTGTTTTCTAGCTATAAAGTTCCAGTTACCACAGCTGTCAGTGTAGTTAGAAATCTGGGAAGAATAAATTGTAATTTAGGAATCAAGTATGAATACAGATGACAGAGGTTGGTTTCTAGGCAATTGCAGTATCCATCATAACTTGGGTGGAGTCAGTTTGGCTGTCAGACCCAGAAGATGAAAGCTTTGCCTTTTTTTCTTGTGGAGTTGATCTCTCTGATATGAGAAATGATGCACCTTGACTTGGCAATGAGACATTTGACTCTCAGGGTGTCTTGTTTGTCCACTGTACAGTTCTGGCAGTGGGCAAGGCAATGGAGTGGCATTTCTCAGTGGTTATCATACCACAATCCAGGAAGTCTTGTCACTGTGCCCATTATCTTCTTGGAGACCTTGACAGATAACTGTTAGGCTTTGGGAATTTCTGTCTTTCATAAGTGTAAACATTTAGCAGATTTCTGGCAAGATTGAGAACAGTATCTACTGAGCATATCTGAGTTAAACAGCCTGTGTATGTTTGTTTGTTTGAATTGTTTGAGAATGTATCTAGCAAATAGATAGCACAGTATAACTTAATGCCAGTAGTAAAAACAAGGCTAAACCTGCATAAGGCAGTGATCTTTTTTTTTATTGTTATTTTTTTATTCTATATAATTTATTTACATTTCAAATGATTTCCCCTTTTCTAGCCCCCCCCCACTCCCCGAAAGTCCCATAAGCCCCCTTCTCTTCCCCTGTCCTCCCTCCCACCCCTTCCCAGTTCCCCGTTCTGGTTTTGCCAAATACTGTTTCACTGAGTCTTTCCAGAACCAGGGACCACTCCTGCTTTCTTCTTGTATCTCATTTGATATGAAGGCAGTGATCTTTAACCTTTATAATGTTTAGAAATCTGGCCTTGTGGCTATGTATCAGCAGAGAAAAACACGTGAAGAGACAAACACAAAGAGATAAATGGCTGAGTTTTGACTAGTGTACACTTACCTTAGAGTTGATGTGGACCAGGATGTTAACATATCAGTGCTGACAGTGGTGGCTGCAGCTGTGAAGCCCCTTGGCTAAACTGAGTACTGGCCAGGGACAGAGTATGCCCAGGTTGGTTTAGGCCCGTGCCATGGGCTGAGTGGGCAGGCGTGCATGCAGGCCCAATTCCCAGGGAGCTGACAGTGGCCTGCAGACCTGGCACTGGGTGGCAGCTCTGGTAGAACCAGTGCAAGCGAACAGGGTGGGGTGAGAGCTGGTGTCACAGGAGTGTTCTCCTAGTCTCCTAGCAACTCTGCTCAGGCAGTGTGAGAGAATTCCTGAGCAGGCTGCTGGCAGCAGTGGCTGGTGACTGCTGGAAGGCAGAAAGAGCAGGAAGGGGTGGGGCAGATGGTTAAGGGAAAGCAGCAACTCAGCAGAACAGGGGCCCAGGCAGAACCCTGAAGCACAGCGGTGGAGTGGGGGTAAGATCTGCTTGTCCTTGTGGTAGAATTTTCTTGTAATATTTTTTGCTACTGATGAGATCAACAAAAATCCTTATCTTTTACCCAACATGACTTTGATATTCTCCATCGTTTTTGGCCAGTGTGAAGATACATTGAGTGTTCTTGACTTTATACATTCTATGCAAATCAAACAAAGTGTGTCTTTTATTAATTATAACTGTGGAGAGGGTATTTGTGATGTAGGCCTTACAGAAATATCATGGAAAACAACCTTAAAACTAGTGATTAATTCCAGGAGCCCAAAGGTAAGACTGTGTGACACTGAATGAGTTAACAACTTTTAAATGCTATTTACATTTCCTTAGAGGAAAAACCTGGACAGCATGCCTTATGGGTACATTGCTACATGATACATACACAAAGACACAGACACAGGCACACACACAGACACACACAGACACACACAGACACACACACACACACACATACACCACATGATAATATATATAATAATTACACATTAATAATTATTTATTTAGATATAACAAATAAATAACCAGGTCATAGATATTCTGGGCAAACAGGCAACATTTTTCTCTAGGACATTCAGACGTGTTAGAAATAATCTAGAATTGAATAAGAATATTACATGATATCTCTGCTATAATCTTACTATCTTTAATAGGATTTCTGGAAACTGAGTAGTGTTACTTATATATATGATTTCAAATATCATAAATATCATATTCCTCATGTGGATGTTTTATCCTCTCTTCTATATACTTTAGGTTTGCTTTGGACCATTTAATCCTAACCTGAGTGACCATGACCAGTTGAGTTACCCTATGTCCATCAGGTAACCACCAAGGACACACATTTGTCCCATGGAATGGTCTCAATGCTGCTTCATTTTAGGTGGACTTGGATAGGACTGGTCATCTCAGATAATGACCAGAGAATTCAGTTTCTCTCAGATTTAAGAGAAGAAATGCAAAGGCATGAGATCTGTTTAGCTTTTGTGAATGTGATCCCAGAAACCATGCAGACATACATGACAAAGGCTACGATATATGATAAACAAGTTATGACATCTTCAGCAAAGGTTGCTATCATTTATGGTGAAATGAACTCCACTTTAGAAGTCAGCTATATATAAGCAACACTATTCAGTTTCCAGAAATCCTATTAAAGATAGTAAGATTATAGCAGAGATATCATGTAATATTCTTATTCAATTCTAGATTATTTCTAACACGTCTGAATGTCCTAGAGACAAATTTTGCCTGTTTGCCCAGAATATCTATGACCTGGTTATTTATTTGTTATATCTATATAAATAATTATTAATGTGTATTTATTATATATATTATCATGTGGTGTATATGTGTGTGTGTGTCCCTGTGTCTGTGTCTGTGTCTTTGTGTGAGTATCATGTAGCAATGCACTCATAAATGTTCATTTTCCCACTTATTTATCATTTATTTATGTAATTTAAATTCTAATTTCTACAATCTCTCCATTCAACCTTTAACAGTCATTCATCCTTCAATCATCCATGGGGGGGAGCTACTTTTAGGGAGTTTCTTCAGACTTTTCCTGTTCTAATAAATGCTTTTTCATCAATATTTATCATGTCTTTTAAGCTTAAAGAGCTTTCTACATAAACATCAAAAATTACTATATTAGTAAAACTTCATGCCCATCTCTCTAAAGATTACATTAAAATAAACTAAGTTCAGATGAATTCTTAGTGTTCTTACTTTAATTTCTTAAACTATAAAAGGACTTATAGATTGAATTAGATTATTGTTGATCAGTAGTGTTCAACTTTAATAGTGGTTTTTCTAATTATTCTGATAAAAATTGAACAGATTTGCTAGCTTCTTTCTAGATCTGTCTTCAATTATATTCTCTGTTTCACCCCCACAGCACTTGGAACAGCTCTGAGCAAATTGAAATAATTTAAATCAAGCACAGAAACTAATGTTGGAACAACTGGAAAGTCATTTGGTCTTAATGCAGCAACACTAAGCGTGTATAATATATTCCCTCTAAAATGTGATAGAATTAGTGTACCTTTATTGCCTATACCATCATAGTGGAATTCACCCTTACTCATGTCAATTTGGTAGAATTTTTTGATCTATACTTTCTAAAATACTAGGAATTTTTTTAAGAGCACAGCTATGTAATTTTAAATACGATTTTGTTATTTAATTCCATAGAATTTCATATATGTTCTTTAGTACTTAGTAATCCCATCCTAAGCCTAGATAAGGTTTTATACTCATCTTTAGTTTAGAGGATTTGTCATGTTCTAAATTTACCAGTTTTGTTTTTTAATTTTTTTTATTTGTTGGAAGGTGGGGCAATCAAGTTTGATCACATGGCCTTATTCATGTTATAGGAGCCTGTGACCACTAAGCTCTAATTTCTCTCTCTTCCCCTTGACCTCCTCCTCCTCCTCCCTCCCTCTCTCACATGTCTCTATTCCCTCTTCCCTTCCTCCTACCTTCACTCCCTCCCTTATACCCACAAAGTCTCACTAAGTACCCTGAGTTGAACCTGGAACTTGGGAACCTTTTGTCTTGGCCAAGTAGTTGGGATCACAGTCCTTTACCCCTTAAACTACCTTAGAATTAAGAATTTGAAGTTCCATAGAGAACTCTGAATTCCAGAGCCCCATTAAAACAGATCTGCTTCTAGTTAGCCACAGACTCAGTCATCATATCATTCCATCGATGTCTGTGTCCATATATCCCAGCTCAGCAGAAGTTCAGAAAGCTTGCAGGTTAGTGTGGAAAAGTTAATCACAGAGTAAAGTGTTTGCCGATTTGCAGGATCTAGACCTGGGAAAGAAAAGATAGTGTAATCATTCATCCAAAGTAAAAGTTTGAACAGAACTTGGTAATGCTTGAATAGTAGGCTTGAACTTACTAATGATTATAAAACTTCTGTTTCACAGTCTGAGGGCTTAGTGTGAGAGGGTGTGTCTGAACGTGCTCTAGTGCTTACTACAGTTGTTGGTTTCAGTGTGATTGACTTCTCTGGGGCTGGAAATGAGACACAGTTAAATCAATCTCATTTGGCTCATGTAATATTTATAATAGGGGATGACAAATACAAACCAATGAGAAAATTTGATGAATCATGCACAATGAAAAACCATTAATCTATATCCTTCAAATATCATCCAATCAGATTTGAGGATGACTTTGTTGTTTAAAACAGGAGTCTTATTATCCCTCTAAATGTTTGTGCGTTTATACTAGATAATGTAATAGTAGGCTTGTATTTACTAATGATTGTAAAACTTCTATTTCACAGTCTCAGGGCTTAGTCTGAAGAGGGTGTGTCTGAACGTGCTCTAGTGCTTACTACAGTTGTTGGTTTCAGTGTGATTGACTTCTCTGGGGATGGAAATGAGACACAGTTAAATCAATCACATTTGGCTAAAAATCAAGGCCTAGAAAAGCCTTGTTTGCTTGATTTTGAACCAAGTCAGTTAAACGTAAGACTAGGAATAGACCTCAGTTATTGCCCAGTTAAGTCTCTGTTTACAATTCATTTGACTCTAGAAGAGAATATAAAGAGATAGGAATAATAAGGGAAAATTTAGGGATGAAACAGACTGCTAGCTTTTCATGAAAGGAAAAGCATATTGGTTGTAGCTTTTGAAGTATAAACGCACAAACATTTAGAGGGATAATAAGACTCCTGTTTTAAACAACAAAGTCATCCTCAAATCTGATTTGATTATATTTAAAGGATATAGATTAATGGTTTTTCATTGTGCATGATACATCAAATTTTCTCATTGGTTTGTATTTGTCATCCCATATTATAAATAAATCTTGGATGTAAGCAGTTAACATTGCTTGGAATAGTCACAAAGAATTCTGCATAGTTTTCTAACATTAAATTTTAAGTTTAAGCAGTGCTATAGATTTTTGAAGGCCTTTGTTTGGTTGCTGGTCTCAGGCACTTAGCACCTCATCCTAAAACAGCAGGAGATCAAGTAAAGGAATAGTTGCTACAGCCCTTCCCCTATTGTCCAGATGCCTCTTGTTTTTCAGGCAAAGGGGAAGTTAGGAGCAATAAACTTTTATTGAACCAGGAGAAGAGAGTAACACTTGCAGAAAGAAAAAAATGTACATAAGTGAATATGCATAATCTCACATAAATTCATACACTGCTTCAAACATACAGAGTTTTCATTTACACATTTCCACACAAATTCAGCTGGGCCCACCTTACATGCATTCTCACAATTGCATACTTACACACACATCCATACTTACATATGCATATGGCGCAAAAGACCAAGCACCAGTGCAGAAAGAACTCACTCATTCTGAGTGTAAAATGAGCTCCAATCTTTATTGCATTGAGAGTGAAAAGGCTGTCACCCTTTTAATGCTAAATGAATTAAATCCATGTTATAAGAAAAAAGCTTTGGTCCTTTTAATAAGACTAAGACTGCCTTCTCCTTACCATGGGACCTTCTGCTCTCTGCAGCATCTTCTCTTTCCCTTGTTCCCTCAAATATTTATAGTAATTTTCTGTACCCCCATTGCTTTATTTTTAAGGAATCTCTTCTCCCTTCAGACAATTCTCTCATTTTGTAGAATTGAGACTAGCTCTACACTTCTGAATCCTTTCTAGTATACTAAACTTAGTCTTCCCAGAAAATGTGGTATAGTTTGTTAGCCTTTGTTCCATATTGCATTTAGTAGGTGAACCAGGAAGTGTTCATAATTTGTCTCAATATCATCAAAATTATGTTCTTATTGTTTGGAAACATACATATGTACTAAATCTGAGACAACTGAAGCAACAACTGGACATACAGAATGCATTCCCCTTATGTGAGGCAGCTGATAAACAAATGGGCTATGCAAAATAGAAGTGTACTGCAAGGCTCTAAGTACTTTTATAAGCTGGTCCTCAATTACATGGTGGACAGATGGATCAATAACCATGGAACAACATAATCAGGCTTAAATATAGCAAAGAATCATTTGTAGAGTCAATTTGCTGACATAAGCAGGTACAACTTTATGATGCACTATAGTACAATATCATTTTTTGGCTTTCCGGGCTTGGGACACTGTTGTGGACTGAAAGTCCTGGTGACGCCCGCCACTGCGCATCCTGAGACTCATGGGCTTCATCACCTGAGACAGAGCTATGACTTGCCACGTGGGTTGCCTCTGGGCCACTAGACAGGTACATTTCCAGAACCCAGGATCATATCCTTGATTTGTAAATGGCACTGCAGAAAACAGCCCTGTTGCCGTACCTCTGCGCAGTGTGGCAGGCAGAGCACCGGGTCCAGCTCCCTCTTCCCGTCCCTCTTACCCTTGCAGTACTAGAAGCCATCTGTGTCAAATCTTTCTTGCATTTTCGGACCAGTCTCTGCCTCCTGTGAGTGTGATACGTCTTCTCTGGGTCTTTCTGATTTTTCCTGAAGTCTGAGATGGGCTTTTCTGCTCTACTCTTTAATATTTAAATAATAATTTAAGTTATAATAAATAATAAATAATAAAAATAAAGGCAACCTCTCTCAGCCTCTACTGACTTTTCATATTCTCCTCTGTTTTTTTCCCAGAAGTCCAAGAGGCAACAACTATGTCTTTCTCTATTGTATTATGAGACTAATTGAGCAGACACTGGGGATCCTTTAAAGGGCCAGGAACACAAAATAAATCACACAACAGTCTGCCTTCAAAGATCACCTCCCTATGGCAAGGGCATCAAGTTCTGGGTCAATCTGTACAGCCTATATCAGCTCAAAGACCCCAAAGATATGATATGGCTGCATATAATATCTGCTTGTTTTTCTGCTATTTTTCTCTTCTCTCTGCCTCCTGAGAGACAGATTTTGCAGTCTGATCTCAATAAACCTTTCTTTCTGCCTACAGAGTAGTCTAATTCAGTGGGTCTTTCAGAAGGGAACCTTATCGAAGGAGCATCCATCAGTATTCAGAGTATGAGTTCAACATGTTCCATTCCAAAGACTAGTGAACCCCCCTCTCCCATGCATGACTAAGGTAGTACATACTCTGGGGGATGTCCTCAGCTCCGTAGATCTTCAGCAAGAAGGCTACCCACCCACCGGAGGGCAATGCCAGCTGGAAGTAACAAGTTGCTCTCAACGTCATCATTGTCATTGTCACGGTCTCCTTTCTCAGGCTATGAGAGACACGTGGTCAAAATCACACACACAAAAAAGAAGCAATTCTAAAAGAAGCCAAGCTATTGATATCCAGAACTGCCTCCATTATGACCATATAAGTCCCTTTGCTGCACAATAATCAAAACACTATGCATCTAAAGTAAAGCAATAAAAAAAAAACCTACTACAGAAATAATTAACAAACTAAAGGGAAAAACAAAACAAACAAACAAAAAAACCAAAAAAAAAAAAAAAAAAAAACAAGTTACCCTGAAACCTACCCCGCCCAACCTACAGCCCTTGACCCCAGCCAGCTCCAACCTGATTATTTATGTTCCTTGGGAAAGCACCAGCCCAGACCTCTGTAAACTCTACCAGGTCTTGGTCATTTCACAGCCCGGCCTGTCGCGTCAAGGAAGCAGATTCAGTTTATTGGCCTGTGAATTCCCTACCTGTCTCAGCAGCTCACACACACAGAAGCGAGGGTTGGGTACACAGCCCAGCTATCCAGGGCGGCCAGGCTCTGGTTCCATCCCCACAGGAATCTTTTGTGCCCTCAGGAGGGTCGTGCCAGGAAGCCACTTTGCCTGCCTGGAAGAGAACAGAGAGGGTTTGCACTGACCCCGCTGCAATCTTTCCAGAGCTGGAAGCCAGAGCCTTGCCTGGCAATTGTCCGTGCCCTACTGTAAACTTTGCAGAGCGGGAAGCCTGCACCTTTCCTGGCTACTTTCCCCGCCAGGAGCACAGAGAGAGTTTTGACTCCGTCCTCCTGCAAACTTTCCAGAGAGGGAAGCCTGCGCCTCGCCCATCCACTGTCCCTGCCTGGAGCACAGAGAGGGTGTGCACTCCGCCCCACTCTAAACTTTCCAGAGCGGGAAGCCTGCGTCTTTCCAGGCCACGGTCCCAGCCCGGACCCAGAGCTCAGAGAGAGTTTGCACTCCGTCCCCCTGCAAACTTTCCAGAGTAGAGCGGGAAACCCGCGCCTTGCCCGGCCATTCTCCCTGCCTGGAGGAGCACAGAGAGGGTTTGCACTCCACCCCACTGCAAACTTTCCAGAGCAGGAAGCCCGCATCTTGCCAGGCCCATCCAAACTCACAGACCGCTTCTGCAGAGATGACAGCAGGATAGTGCAGAGTTACTCCAGAGCTCACAGACACCCGCAGCATGGAGCACTATTTTCATCCGGATGGGCAAGGGAATGCGGTCCCGTTCCACAATTCCAGGGCCAGCTGTCAGAGCCCAGGAAGCTCAGCAATCCCAGCAGTTGCTAAATGCGTGCACTCACCTCCTTCCCGCCTCTGCCAGACCTCAGACTAACGCTCACATTCAAACTCCCAGCCAACTTTCATTCATAAAAATTAAAGACAGGAAATGACACCGATCAAGGAGGCTGGATGCAGAGCCGGCGCTGGGGTGACATCAGGGGTGGTGCCAGCGGTTGCCGGGGGATGGACAGGGAAGCCAACATGGCGCCCGCCAGGGGTTTGCACTCTACCACATGGTAAACTGTTCAGAACTGGAAGCCTGTGCCTTTCCTGGCCACTGTCCTGGCCCGGAGCACAGAGAGAGTTTGCACTCCACCCGCAGCAAGGAGAACTATCTTCATCGGAATGCGCATGGGAATTCGGTCCTGTCCTGCCATTCCCTGCCAGGCCATTCCATGCAGGAAAGTTTGGCAATCCCAACAGTAGCAAAAAGTGAGCGCTCGCCTTCCTCCCGTCTCTGCCACACCGCGAACCCACTCGCAGGTTCTGAGCCCAGCCATTCCACGCTAGACCATTCTGCTCCCAGGAAGCTTGGCAATCCTAGCAGTTGCAAAAAGCAGGCCTTTTCCCCGCCTATTCCACACCACTTACCAACAGGAACTTTCAAACTCCAGGCCCACATTTATTCATATTTTATGAAAGACAGAAAATGACAACATTTCCAGGGGCTAGACGTGGGGTGGGGCCGGTGAACGAATAAATGAATAAATGAATAAATGAATAAATGAATAAATGAATAAATGAATAAATGAATAAATGAATAAATGAATAAATGAATAAATAATGAATAAATAATGAATAAATAATGAATAAATGAATAAATGACATGGAGGGACTCATAGCTCCAGCTACATATGTAGCAGAAGATGACCATTTCAGACATCAATAAGAGGAGAGGCCATTTGTCCTGTGAAGGCTCAATTCCCCAGAATAGGGGAATGCAAGTCAGGAAAATGGGGTGGGGTAGGGGGTTGAGAAGGAAAATGGGGATGGGATAGGGGTAGCATACTTGGAAAGGGCATACTATTTGACATGTGAATAAAACAAATTTTTTTTTAAAAGGAAAAGAAAAAGAAAAAAAAGTGAGGCAAGGCCCGTGCTTTTTACCCACAGCCTTTTCTTTCACAGTGCTGGCTTGTGCTAGAAGCTCAGCAGGCATTGTTTGAATAGATAAAAATCTTATATATAAAAAGGAATCTCATTTCAGACAGGGTCTCATTTTTGAGTCCTTGTTGTTTTAGAATTTACTCTGTAGACCAGACTGACCTTGAACTCAGAGACCTGTCTGCCTCTACTGTGCTAGGATTAAAGGTGTGCACAAGCATGCCTGGCTCTGGAAATCCTTATTCAATTATAAACCATAGAGACATTTTGCTGTTCCTCGGATACCCTCCATGGGCCCCATTTCATGGCTCTGGCAGTCAACCTTAAACAGTAACATCTGAAATGATGGTGGCTTAAAGGAAGTGTTTTGTTCTTGCCTGGACCTGATATCCTGTCATCTCTTTGTAGCCAGTTCCTAAGTTCTGAAGTCAAATTGTTCCTTTCCTATAGATGTAACCTTCAGAACCCACAGCTCCCCACAACCCAAACCCCTGCTACTTTTACCCACACTTCCACTCTGCCCTTTACTGGGAAATAAGATAAGAAATCCTAGTGGATGAGCCAATCTTTTGTTGCTACGAAGCATGTCAGTGTCCACATCCCTCCCCTAATGAAACTCTAAAACTTTAAAATTGAGAAATTTCATGGAAAAGTATACAGATAAAATAGTAGGCCTAAAATCATTTCTAAATTAATTGCCAAATTAAGTACAAATATTTTGTAATAAAATAGAAGATTTACATGGAATATATGACAAAATTGAAGAAGTATATAGAATTTTTTTTTAAATTTAAGATAATCATGGAAAATTATACAGATAAAATTGCAGGCACATAAATATTTCTTAATCAATCAAGAGTCAAATTATAAATATTACTGATACAACTACAGATTTACATGGAAAATATTTCTGATCAAATAGAAGAAATATATAGACATCACATTAAAAATCATAATTTTCACAGAAAACTATACAAATAAAATGGTAGACATAGTAACATTTCCAAATTAATTTGAAGAGGAATTATAAACATTTTTGATAAAATTGAATATTTACATGGCATATATTTTTGATAAAAGTGAAAAAATAAATATAAAAACATGTTAAAAGTGACAATTTTCATGCAAAATTATACAGATTATTTGGTAGACATAAAATATATGGCTAAATTAACTGAAAAAGAAAGTAGGAATGTTTTGTGATAAAAAAGAAGATTTACATGGAAAATTTGACACAATTGAAGAAATTAATAGAAAATCATATTTAAATCTAAGATTTTCATGAAAAATTATACAGATAAAATTGTAGACATAAAACATTACTAAATTAACTGAAAGTGGAATTAGAAATATTTTGTGTCAAAACTAAAGATTTACATGGATATTATTCAGGAAAAAATTGAAGAAAATATAGGAAATAGTGTTAAGTTTTGCGATTTTCTTGAACAATAATACAGATCAATTGGATGATATAAACTATTCAAAGTTAATTGATTGCAAATTATAAACATTTTCTGATAAACTTGAAAATGTAAAGGGAAACATTTCTGATAAACTGAAGAAATATAGAGAACAATATTGAAATTTAAGATTATAATGGAAAATAATATTGATCAATTGGTTGACATTTGGACAATAATTGAGGAAGAAAGTATAAATATTTTCTGATAGATTTGAAGAAACGTGGAAAATAAAAGTGATGAAATACACAGGAAAACATGTTAAAAATTGAAGATTATCATAGAAAATTATACAATTATATTTGTACTCAGAAAAATATTTCTAAATTAACTTAAAGTGGAATGATAAATATTTCCTGACAAAATTAGAAATTTACGTGGAAAACATTTCTGACAAAACTAAAGAAATATATAGAAAGATACATTCAATTTCACAACTTTCAGGGAAAATTATACAAATAAATGGTAGACATAAAAACATTGCTAATATAATTGAAAGGGGAAGTAAAGCGTTTTCTCATAAAACTAAAGATAAATGGAAAATATTTTAATAAATTGAAAAAACAGAAATACATGTTAAAATGGATGTTTTTCATTGAAAATTATTCAGATAAAATGGTAGACATAAAAACTTTTCTAAATTAATTGGAAATGAAGTAGAAATATTTTGTGAAAAAATAGAATATTTATGTGGAAAGTATGCTTGGTAAACTAGAAAAAGGTATTAAATTTGACGTTTTTTATGGAAATTAATATCAATAAATTGACATCAAAATCATTTCTAAATTAATTGAAAGTGGAATTATAAACATTTTCTGATAAAATTAAGATTATTATGCAAAATAATATGGATATATTGGTTGAATTGAAAATATTTCTAAATTAACTGAAGGAGGAAATATACATTTTTGATAAAATGGATGATTTAAGTGGAAAATATTTCAGATAAAATGGAAGAAATGCACAGAAAAACTGATGATTTCATGGCACATTATTCAGATAAAATGGTATACATAAAATCATGGCTAAAATAATAGAAAAGTAACATCAAAAATATTTATGAAAACTGAAGAAAAATTGAAGAAATATCAGGAAAAATTAAAATTGAAGATCATCATGGAATATCATACAGATAAAACGGTAGGCATAAAAATATTTCTAAATTAATTGAAAGTTGACTTATAAGTATTTACTGAAACTATTACAGAATTAGATGGAAATTAAATCAGAAAAAAATGAAGAAATACATCGAAAAACAAATTAAAATACACTATTGTCTCAGGAAATTATACAGATAAAATGGTAGACATAAAAACCATTGCTAAATTAGTTGACAAATGAAGTAGAATCACTTTATTATACAATTGAAGATTTACCTAGAAAATACTTATGATAAGTTGAAGACATTTATGGGAAAATATGTTAAAATAGAAGAATATCATAGAAAATTATACAGATAAAATGAAAGGCATAAAAATATTTCAAAATTAATTGAAAGTAGAATTATAAATATTTACTGACACAAGTAGAGATTTACATGGAAAATATCTCAGATAAAATTGATGAAATATATCAAAAACATGTTAAAATTTCTGAACTCAAGGAAAAGTATACAGATAAAATGGTAAAAATAAAAATCATTGCTAAATTAATTCAAAAAAAGAAAAAAATATGATAAATTTAAAGATTTTCATGAAAAATTATACAGATAAAATTGTAGACAAAAAAGCAATAGTAAATTGATTGAAAGTGAAATAATAAACATTTTATATCAAAATGCAACATTTCCATGGAGAGTGTGTCTGATAAAATGGAAGAAATATGTAGAAAATCATGTTAAAATTGTCAATTGTCTTGGAAAATTATACTGACAAAAATGTAGGCATAAATATTTTACTAAATTAATTGAAAAATAAACAAAAATAATTGTATGAAAAATTGAAGATTAAAAAGGAACGTATTTTTAAGTGTTAAAAGTGACCATTTTCATGGATAATAATAGCGAAACATTTGTTGATTCAAAACACATTTCTAAATAAATTGAAGGAGGAAGGACACACATTATCTGATAAAATGAAAGATACATGTAAAATAGTTCTGATAAAATTGAAGAAATATCATGAGAAAATGTTTTAAAATTGACAAATTGAAAATATTTCTACTTACCACTGCAGTTAATTTAGTTTTTTCTATATATTTCTTTAATTTAATCAGAAATATTTTCCATGGACCTATTCAATTTTACCAGAAAACTTCTACTTACCAATCAATTAATTTAGAAATCGTTAATATGTCTTTAATTTCATGTGTATTATTTTCCAGGACCAGCAGTCTCAAGTAAACTGGAATGCCTAGATCTCTCAGACACTGGAACACCAACCAGGCAGTATACACCAGCTGATATGAGGCCCATATACAGCAGAGGACTAACAGGTCTGACTCAGTCAGAGAAGGCGCACCTATTCCTCAAGAGACTGGAGGCCCCAGGAAGTGGGGAGGTTTGGTAGGGTGAGGGATGTGGGTGGGGTGGCGCCACCTTGTGGAGAAGGGGAGAAGTTATTGGATGTGGAACAGTCAGAAGGTAGGCCGCGAGGGGAAATAAAATCTGGCCTATAAAACAAAGGATTAAAGTAAGAAAATTAAAACAGGAAAAAAGAGAAACATTAATTCAATTGGACTGAATCTTGGGATATGTGCAGAGAGTGAAGATGTGCTTCCATCGTGTTGTTTATTTTTCTCTATGAAATGCATTTTTGGAAAGAATTATAGGTTAATGTTTTTATGTGCCTGGGCATTCAGTTCAGCTGTGCAGAGAATGCACTGCCCATTCTGAACATCTGAGTTCTGTTCCTCTATCCATGTCAGGTTTTTCAGAGCTGTCTCTGTGTCTAACTCAAGGGTCAATGAATGCCTCTCACTTGCAGCTACACTTGTATGCACTTAAAAGCACCTGTGTACCTATAGCAAACACATACACATAAGTAAAATAATATAAACATTTTGTTAAAATTTTGTTAAATTTATTGTTCTAAATAGGGTTGATTATGACTCCTTTTATTAGAAATAATTTTATAATTCATTTCACAATAATTTTGAGCAAGTATTATTTGAAAATGTATGGTTTTTAGCAGACACCTCCTAGGGTTATGTAACTCACTTATTATATAATCCTGGTGATGGGTTCACTTTATCATTTTTAGTATTAATGAATATAGCTGCTTAGCCATGGCTGGCCACAAGTGTCCTTTAAAGACATTGATTTTTTTGTAAATGATTACAAGCTAAATCTACCAATCTCCCTTTTTTATGTAGGGAGCAATTTTTGTAAACAAATGATCTTTTGAGTACTACTGGTTCTGTAGTTGACAACATAATTTTAATAATTTTGACTGTGTAATAACATTTTACCTCATTACATTGCACCAACTGTGTGTGTATTAAAATATAAAATATAAGTTTCCTCATAATCTATAAATCATGAATCAAAAATTATCCACAAATTCATAGATATAAAATCATGTGAATTTTTAAAATGTGGTATCTTGCTCATCAATAAAATCTTTGGTCATTTCATTATCAGTTTATTTTTAATGTTACAAGTAATCATTTGTCCTCTTCATTAATCAGACAGAGACCTTGAATCTTGAATACCACCATCCAACTACTACAGTCCAGTTGACCTGTTGCCAATTTCTCTTCTCTACCATCTCCTGCACTTATATGGTGACTACAAAATATTTAGGGACACAAAATTAAATATGAAAAAAATAAGTAAATGTTATTAAAATTCAAGGTTGGAATATAATATAAATGAAATTTTAGAGGAGATCAGTTACTATAATAAAGTTGTGTAGACTTCCTTTAAACTCCAGTTTAAATAAATATATTTTTTTCTTTTTGAAGTGACATCTTCCGTGAATTTTCAATGAATACAATGTGCATGTTACTGAAGAATGTGTCTCTTTTTTAAAAATATTTTTATTTTCTATATTCTTTATTTACATTCCAAATGATTTCCCCTTTCCGGGATCCCCCCTCCCCATATGTCCCATAAATCTTCTTCTCTCCATCCATTCTCCAATCACCTCCCTCCATTTTCTCTGTCCTTATATTCCCCTCCAATGGTAGATCAATCCTTTCCAGAATCAGGACCTTCTCCATACTTCTTCATGGGCATCATTTGTTATGCAATTTGTGCCTTGAGTATTCAGGACTTATGGGCTATTTAATATCCACTTATCAGAGATTGCATTCCATGTGTATACTTTTGTGACTGGGTTACCTCACTTAGGATGATATTTTCCAGATCAAACCATTTGCCTAAAATTTTTGTGAATTCATTGTTTCTAATTGCTGAGTAGTATTCCATTGTGTGAATATACCACATTTTCTGTATCCATTCCTCCTTTGAGGGGCATCTGGGTTTTTTTAAAAATGTGTCTCTTAAAGGGACGTTGTTAATGATCAGATTTGTATATTTGTATGAAGACTTACTTAGGGAAGTGATAGTATTTGCTGATGTTAATGCATTTTAGATCCATTCTGCATCCCATTATGAGAGCAGAGTTGATGAATGTTATGGATTTAATACGACCACAAACACTCAATTGTCTTTTTGGGAATGTCACTGTCTTGGGAGCAGGTGGCTCCCATTCCATCCTTCCAGAATTTTCTGAGTAAAGGACCTCAGTCAGAACTGCACACCAAGGGCATGCTCTGAGAAAAAAATAGCTACATGCCTATATCAGTAGTTTTAACAATCCCTTCCATACTTACATTATAATAGCATGTTCACATATCTACAATCTTCTTTATTTTATTCTGTATATTTTAATTCTTCAGTCTTTATTATTTTAACTTACGTTGTTATCCCCCCTCCTTATTTGACCCCTGACACTTCCTCTTCACATACCTCCTCTCCCATCTCCAAGAGGATATCCACGACTCATAACTCTCAGACCTTCCCAATTCCTGTGTCCTACCAATTCTCAGGGGGTAAATGTGTCTTCTCCCACTGAGGTCAAACCAGGCCATCCTATGCCATATATGTGAGGGCCTCATATCAGCTGGTTTATGCTGCATTGTTAGTGGCATAGTGTGTGAGAGATCTTGGTTGTCTGGGGTAGTTGAGATTGTTGGTCTTCCTAAGGGTCACCCTATCCGTCAGACTATTCCAGCAATTCCATAATTCAACCACTGAGTTCCACAGCTTCTATACATTGTTCGATATAATATTTTGTACTTGAGAGCAGAAGAAGAAATTTTCTGCCTCACACTATGGCCAATATATTGAAGAATAGGTGAAAAAACATGCAGTACTCTGTCATATATGTGCCCCTACTGGAAATAAGAAATTGTGATCTGTTTTCAACTTTGTAGATTCTTTAGTTAATTTGTTTATTTGATATGTTAGGTGGTTTGTATTTGTAGCTATGTCTGTTCTGGAACTCACTTTCTCTACAAGGTCATAAGTACAACTGTCTTATCAAATTTTCTTGGAAGATACCAGGTGAAAAATATCCAAAACAGCAAAATGATCAATAAATTCGTAATAAGGATTTGACAATTTTATTTCTTCCAGAGAAACAAAGCAAGTGAATGAGTGAAGACTTTATGGAGAAAGTTCACAAGATCGGCAGATATGATACTTCTAGTCATCACTAGAGGAGCCAGTGAGAGTGATTTCAAAACTAGATACATGAACTGTAATATAATAATTGATATATGCCAATGTTTGACAGAATTCCTAAATTATTTATTCAAAAATATGATTTCTCCCTGACCTTTTAGATAGAATTTCTGTCTGGTCTTATTAAAATGATGTAGATCTTGGGCACAAAGATGCATCCAAGCATCCCTGCACTGGATGCCAAGATGGAGAAGATCTCCACAGCAACCATGACCTTGCCCTTGGTGCTATGGTAGACAGGGAGGAAAGTGACCCAGACACTGCAGAATAGCAGTGAAGGTCAAGTACTTGGCTCGTTGAATGTGTCAGGCAGATTTCTTGCAAAGAAAGCAACAGTGAAGCTTCCAAGGGCCAGGCAGGCTAAGTATCCTAGGACACAGTAGAATGCAGTAACTGAGCCCTTGTTGCAAACAATGATGATGTGGCCATACTCAGAATGTTCATCAAATCAACAAAGGGAGAGAGAAACTGCTAGCCATATTGCACACAGAATACATTGGAATCGGGAACATATGGGAATAATGTAGTTGGATGTCCCAGATACAAGGATGTGTCTCAATTTTCTTCAGGGTGTCTGTGACTTTGAAAGCCAGAACTACAGTGATTGTTTTGGCCAGAACTGCGGAAACAGCAACAGTAAATACAATTCCAGATATGATTTGTTGCAAGATACAGGTCACTCTGTTAGGATGGCCAATGCAGAAAAAGGAGCACAGAAAACAGAACAAGAGTGACATGAGTAATAGGTAGCTGAGGATTCTGTTATTGGCCCTCACATTAGGAGTGTTATGATGCTTTACAAAGACCCAACGTACCACAGCTGTGAATGCAGAGAAACAGAAGGCTATTAAGGCAATAGCCATCCCCAATGGGTCTTCATAGCTTAGAAATATCACACCTTTCTGAATGCATTTGTCGTATTCTGTGTTCATATACTGGTACTTTGTCCTGTCCCAATGCCCCACTGTCCAATCACAATGCTCCATAGTCCCATCAGAGTACCCAACTGTCCCATCAGAAACTAAACAGGGACACAATGAAACTAACTGAAGCTTTGGACGAATTAGATTTAATATATATATATATATATATAAATCAGGAGCATCTACATATAGATATATATAGGATAGAATGTTATATATATATATATAGATAGATAACATTATATATATTCTACATAGACATATATGTAGAATATATATAACATTCTATCCTAAAGCAAAAGAATATACCTTTTTCTCAGCACCTCATGGTACCTTCTCCAAAATCGACCATATAATTAGTTGGTCACAAGACAGACCTCAACAAATATAAGAAGATTGAATTAATCCCATGCCTCCTATCAGATCACTATGGAGTAAAAGTGGTCTTCAACAGCAACAAAAACAACAGAAAGCCCACATACACATGGAAACTGAACAATACTCTACTCAATGATACCTTGGTCAAGGAAGAAATAAAGAAAGAAATCAGAGACTCTTTAGAACACAATGAAAATGAAGACACAACATACACACATCTATGGGACACAATGAAAGCAGTGCTAAGAGGAAAACTCATAGCCCTGAGTGCCTCCAAAAAGAAAATGGAGAGAGCATACACTACCAGCTTAATGACACACCTGAAAGCCCTGGAACAAAAAGAAGCTATTTCACCCAGGAGGAGTAAAAGGCAGGAAATCATCAAACTCAGGGCTGAAATCAATCAAGTAGAAACAAAGAGAACCGTACAAAGAATCAACAAAACCAGGAGCTGTTTCTTTGAGAAAATCAACAAGATAGATAAACCCTTAGCGAGACTAACCAAAGGGTACAGAGACAGTATCCAGATTAACAAACTTAGAAATGAAAAGGGAGATATAACAACAGAAACTGAGGAAATTCAACAAATCATTAGATCCTACTACAAAAGCCTATACTCAACACAACTGGAGAATCTGGAGGAAATGGACAATTTCCTAGACAGATATCCGACACCAAAACTAAATCAGGATCAAATATATCAACTAAACAGTCCCATAAATGCATAAATACACAAATGCATAAGTGAATGAAACCATGAATACATAAATACATAATCATCACTGTGGGCATCAGGGACAGGGGACGTGGGCTGTGCTCAGCACGACTGGGCATCATTGTGGGCGTCACTGACAGGGGATGTGGGCGGGGCTCAGAGCAAATGGAGTTTACCGACAGAGGAGGTGGAGTGGTCAGCGCGAATGTCTGTCACTGTGGGCGGGAACCACAGGAAGCAGCCCTTAATGCTATGTGCAGGGGACGCCCAGGCCCCGCCCCTAAGACAAGCTCCCTAAGCAGGAAGCCCTGTGACCCACCTGACTCGGCCCCTCAGAGACACGCCCACAGTGCAAAACGCGCCTCCTGCAGGCCCTGCCCCTCTCTATGGTTTCTGTGACTGAGCCGGTTCCCTTTTCTTAACGTATAATTTTGGGATATGGTAGGTTCCCCGACTACGGGATTTCCAAGCTCTCCATGCTCGCGCAGGGTCAGATGATTCACTGGGTCAGTGGCACGCCGGGCGGTCAGGGGCGGACTCGTGGGCGGGGACACATGTGAGTGACAGGTCGGCCTGGCAGGTGCATGACATCACCCATCAGTCAAGACTGGAAATAGAAAGCAGGGAACCGCACAGGCGCTCAAAACCAGAAGTCGCATCTCCTGCACACCCCATGTGTCAGGAGCATCTTGGGACCTCGTCCAGACAGATGTTGGTGACTCCGGGGTTTCTGCCGCTGCCCCGAGGCATCCTGGGAACACAGCGGGAGCTCCAGGTGGCCGGGGCTGCACGCTGAAGTTGTGCGCTCATATCCATTTAACTACCTGTCTGACCCGCTGAGTCCCGCCCTCCGTGTCAGTCACTTCAGTGACTTCATCCTCAGTCAGGTCTCCGCCCTGCCCACTCTCAGTCTGGTTTACCTCCCGCCCCTTCCCTGTCCCCACTTCCTGCCCATCCAGTTCCAGGCCTGAACCAGGGGTCCAGGCTTATTGGAAAGCCTGGGGAGGGGATGAAAATTAAGTAACAGAACAGGGTGTAGCAAGTGAGTGACAGGCGATCTGGATCCCGCTCTGAGGAGGACTGACTGAAGCTCCTGCGATGGGTGTGACTTCACCCAGACCCAACCCCTCGCTGAGGACACCCTATTGTGACCACGCCCCTCTGTTACAGCAGGGTGACCCTGCCCCTGTAAGTGACATTGTCCAGCCCATCAATTACACGCAGGCCACGCCAATTTTGCATGTGACTGCTCATTACCATAGGATGCCTCATTAGCATAGCAGTTCATTATGAAGTGCAAGGCCAGTCCCATCATTAGCATCACAGTCCACGCTGGATGCCCACGCCCTGCCCTCCCTTCATTAGCATGAAATCAGCAACCAGGCTCTCTTTAGCATGTCCCCCGCCCTCCCGCCCATCAATTAGTAAAGATATATTTTGCATGGTTACTATTGCACCATTATTATTTTACAAGAAATTATTCAATTTTAACACTTGTTAATGTATTTATTGAATTTTATTAAGAAATGTTTCTACTGATCACTTCAATTATTTTAGAAATGCTTAATATGTATACCATTTTATCTGTATTATTATCCATGAAAATCTATTTAAGAAATTTTTGTATATATTTCTTTAATTTTATCAGAATACATTCGATGTACATCTTCCATTTTATGAAAAAAAGTTTCTACTTAATTTTGTAAATAGTTTTGAAACGTTTTCTGTCTACCATTTTATCTATATTTTCCATGAAAATCTTCAATTTTAACACATTTTTCTATAGTTCCTCGATTTTAACAGAAATATTTTCTATCAAAATCTTCAATATTATTAGATTTTTCAACTGGTTTTGTCAATTAGTAAATATATATTTTGTATGTTAATGGTTTTACCATTATTGTTTTCCAAGAAATCCTATAATTTTAAAACATTTTTCTATATATTTTTCAACTTTATCAATGATAGTTCCATGAATATCTTAAATTATATCAGAAAATATTTTACTTACCATTTTAATTGGTTTAGAAATGATCAACCACTGTTCTGTAATATTTTCCATGAAAATAGTCAATCTTAACACTTTTCAAATTTGTAAAAAATACTGTCCATCAAAATGTTCAATTTTTTCTGAAAGTATTTCTACTACACTTTTTAATTGATTTCGACATGTTTTCTATGTTTATCATTTTTTATATTATTTCCATGAAAATCTTCTATTTTAACAATGTTTTTCTAGATTTCTTCAGATGGTGGACATCAAAGGAAGGAAAGATCCCTGGACCTGGAAAGGCTCGATGCTGCAGTATAGAGGATACCAGGACAGGGATGCAGGAGAAGGTTGATTGGGGAGCTGGGGTAGGGGAATTGGCTTTTGGGGGTTTTGGGGAGGGGGAAAAAGGAAAGGGGAAATTATTTAAAATATAAATAAAGAACATACCTAATAAAAATAATTTTATAAAAAATATTTTCCATTAAAATCTAATTATTAGAATTTTTTTCTATATGCTTGGTCAATTAGAAAAGATATTTTGTATTTTTATTACTTTACAATTATTGTTTTCCAACAAATTCTACAATTTTAATGCTTGTTTCCATAAATTTCTTTAACTGTATCAATATTTTCCATGAAAGTCATCAATTTCATCAGAAAATATTTCTATTTACCACTATAATGAATATGTCTACCATATTATCTATAAAATTTTCCTTGAATATCTTCAATCCTATCACTTTTTTGTATATATTTTCTTCAAATTTATTGGAAATATTTCCCATCAAAATCTTCAATTTCATCACAAAATGATTCTACTTAACTCTTTAATTAATTTAAAATTTTTTCTTTTTTTTTTTAAAGATTTATTTATTATTATATGTAAGTACACAGTAGTTGTCTTCAGACACTCCAGAAGAGGGCGTCAGATCTTCTTACAGATGATTGTGAGCCACCATGTGGTTTCTAGGATTTGAACTCAGGAAATTTGGAAGAGAAGTCAGTGCTCTTAACTGCTGAGCCATCTCTCCAGCCCGAATGTTTTTTTTTTTTTTTCTTTCTATTTCTACCATTTTATCTATATTTTTTCTATTTAAATCAATTTTAACACTTTTTCTAGGGTTCTTTAATTTTATCAGACATATTTTCCATCAAAACCTTCAAAGTTATCAGAAAATTTTCCTATGATTGGTCATTTAGTAAAAGTAATTCTTCAGTATTTGATTTTTAACTGTATTATTTTCTAACAAATTGTTCTATTTCAACACTTTCAATATATTTCTTCAATTTTGTCAAAAATATTTCCTTGTAAATTTTCAATTATATCAGAAAATGTTTCTACTTCCTCTTTAATTATTTTACAAAAGTTTTCTATGTCAATCATTTTATCAGTATTATTTGTGGTCTCGGAAGCTAAGTTCTTCCCTGTGCAGATGTTAACAAGCCTGGAGAGGCCATCTGTTTGGTCACCATTAGCCTGTGTAGGGAGGCAATCAAAACACCTGGCAGATCAGATAACCAAATCTCTACAGGATAGTGGGAGGCTTAAATCCATAGAGCAGGCATTTTAAGCCTGTGCCAAAGTCTTTTGTGTCTCACTGGATTCCAAAAGCACTCTCTTTTCATTGGGCCTCAGCCTGATCTGTCCACACTCTACGCCTTCTCACTTTGGAAGTTCGCATGGGTTCCTCTAGCTACAGAGGCTGGGCTATGCCACAAACTCCCTTCCACCAACAACTGTTATCAAGAAGCAGGAAAATTAAAAGGAGAATCTGACCACTCACCTGATACCAACTGAGAGAAATGAGCTGCGAGATTGACTGGAATTTATCACTGATGGACACTTGAACTATAGCTCTTCACTCTTTCAAATCCCATGGTGACGTTCTTGGGTCTGCAATGTCCTGCTCATCTTATATTTTTTTAAGGTCTGTTGTTCTAAGTAGGTGCACCTCCAAGATGTCACTATTGCCAATCTCATATCCATAATGCTTCTCCATGGAAGAATGTAAGTTGGTAAAATTTGGGGACCCTTTGGAGTGTATAAAGTTGTCTTCTTTTAGGTGCTAATCCCTATATTAACTTGTAATTTCTGACTGATTTTGCTCCTGAGAGCAGAGAGGGATGGACTGGATGCCCAAATCCTACTTAGTTACCACATGCATCCAGGGCATCCTACAGTTAGATACATTGCCTTTGTCTGCCTAGTGTCAGGAAATCATGCTTTATAATCACCATAATTTGACAGTACACATGATCCAGGATATCACACCCCATGGTGTGTGTTCTTTTAGGACCACTCTGTGCTGATGTGATATTTTAGGCCAGTGTTCATGAGAATCTGCACTCCTAGGGACACGTCCTACCACAGGACATATTGCTTCTATGAGAAGCTGAAGCTAGGTCAGGAGCAGGTAATATCACATCTGCAGAGATTAGAGAATGAGAATAAAGAAACGGCGAAGAACCAATAAAAGCTCAAGAAGAAGAAATGCTTCTACTGCTAAGTGCCTCTCATGGAGCCCACCAGTTGTGGATGGTTGTTTCTGCCTTTGTTTTTGAACTGCAGATTCTGTAGCCCTTATTTTATCCCTTCTGCATCTTGCCCATCAGACAACACTTTGGCTTTTAGGCTATGTTTTGGTAAATGTGAAAGAGACTCTTGTCCCTCCCTTCATGGTCTTGTCAGCCTCATGAGCCATGATTTTATATATATATATATATATATATATATAATGTCAGCTCTGGATTTAGATAGGGTTTACAGAGCTGATTCTTATGGAAATGAATAGAGAATATTCTCCCTTTAGGTCTCCTGTTATATCTTGAGAATATTTAGCCCCTACACAGGTTTTATGGTTTTCTCATTACCCTTTTTTTTTTTTTTTTTTTTTTTTTTTTTGGTCTTCATGGATTCCTCTGCTCTGGATATGTTCTGACAACTCAACCATTCCTTTACCTGATCATTTGATCCAAGGAATTTTACAAGCTCTTAATCTAAGTTTTTGTTCTTCATAAAAATATATCTATATATTCATCTACATAGATTTTATACACACACACACACACACACATATTATGGAAATCCTGGTAGGTCTTGTGAGGAGACTGGGGGCTAGAGTGAATTAAGTCTCTATGCATACACTCCTAGGGCATTGTACATGCCATCCAAATACTCTACCAATGACTTGCAGGTCTGGGATCCCATTTATCTTCTACAAATTTACGGGGCAGATTCAATGAAGGCATATGGCTTGGAATTTGGCCATTCATAGATTGGCCATCATAGAGGATGGCTGAAAGAAAGCTGTCAAGATTGGCTATGTTTAGCTACTTCATAGAGAAGCTTGACTCCATAGTGTGTAATAAGGTCATTTCAGTCTGGGAAAGTCTGATCTGATATGAAACTATTCTATACTAGTTTAACTAGAGAAATATAACTGAAGGGGATGAAAGCAATATGAATCAGAAAGGAGTATGTAAAATTACATTTATTTGAAGATGATATGCTCTTATGCATAAGTGAACCAATTATTTCCCAAAGGCAATTCCTGAACTGAAGAACACTTTCAAGAATGTGTGACTTTATGTCTTTGGAGTTGACTGGGTCTTGCAAAGGCTTTACCACATTGATTGCACTCATAGATTTTCTCTCCATTATGACTTCTTACATGCCTGCAAAGATAATCAGCATATGTGAAATCATTACCATATTCATTACTCTGATCAATCAGGTAATCAGTTTGAATTAAGTTTACAATTTTGTCTAATGGTAAAGAAGGAACAGATCTTAAAGTTTTAGCACTTTGTATGATCATGGTGTTCTGTCTCATTATGAGTTGTTCAAGACACCTGTGATGGTTATTACATGGCTCATATTTATGACATCCTCATTTTATATGGGAATTTTATATGATATATCTCAGCTATCTGAAGAAAGTTTGACCAACTCTGATCTTTATAACACTGATTGCATTCATAATTTTTCCTGTATAGTGAATACAAGTTTTTTGACTTTGAACCAGGATACACGGAAGAATTTCCAGTGTCATAGTACCCATAAAGATGTTCTACGCTATGAATTTGGGAACGATACCCATAAAACTAAAAGGCCAATTAATTGCAAATGTCTATCATATTCCTAATGTCTATCAAAGGCATAATACTACATATCTTCTCATCATTTCAGAACCAAAATCTTATGTTGTTTCTAACCCTATGCTTACATGGTTTTTAACCATTGTGACACATGATATAACTAATAAAAAATGAAAGACAAGTGAAAGGAGTACACATTGCATTCATACTGTTTGAATATTTTCTCATAATATGTGCAATATGGATTAATGTTTCTCCACAGCAACATTCCTGATTCTCATAAAAAGCCCTCTCACCAAACTGAACAATATTACAACAAGAATATGAGCATCACCAATTTTACTATGGATTATTTGCTTATTAAAATGTTTAGGATATAAAATTATCACTACTCAGTGTGCAATATCTAAGTACTATGAGACTATACATATTGGCAGGTCCACAGCATAGCATTAATGGAGCTACATATCAAATGGAAACATTAATCAAATATCGGACCTTGAGGTACCTGGTTTTGTAAGAGGATAATAATCATAGCTACACTTAAAGGACTGTTATTTTACACCCTTGATTTTTGGTGGAGATTCCAGAAGATATTAAAATTTTCTCACAGGCAAATATGTAACAGTTTGCACATGAAAATTGCCTTTCAGGTCTTCTTCTACTTTGACAATGTTCTTCAAGATTATGGTCTTCCCAATTATAGCCTAAAACACAGTACAAGAAAATGAATGATATACTATTGGAAATTAGTTAAAATTCAAGGTACTGTGAATTTTCACTGCACTGTAAATGTTACAATGAATATTCACTGAAACTGAATTTTTCAGTTCATTCTTCATAATTCACAATTAAAATAGTAGAACATCATCAATAACCAAGAAACATTTTTTCCTTTAGAAAATAACAGTCTTACCTACAGCTTTGAGGTTCAAGTAAGTTTCCAACATCACATCTTTGCAGAGTTTCTTCTGGAAAAGATCCAGCAAATTCCACTCTCTTCCTCAGTGAAGTTCACATGAGCATCATCAAAAGGTACTGCCTCCTAAATGTCACATACATGTGTACAACAGAAAGCATCATACTAATATCACTCTAAAGGAAATATATGATTCCTTTAAAACATATTCACAAAAATTTGTGTATTTAGTTTGGGTTCTCTAGAGTCACAAAACGTATGGATAGTCTTATATAGTTAGGGAATTTGTTGATGACTTACAGTCTATAATCCAACTCCCCAACAATGGTCAGCAGCAGCTGTGGATGGAAGTCCAAGGATCTAGCAGTTGCTCAGTCCCATGAGGAAAGCAGGCAAGGAAGAGTGAGAGAGAATCTTCCTTATTACAATGTCCTTATATATCTCCAGTAGATGGTGTAGCCCAGATTAAAGGCTGTAGGTCTCCAACAGAGGGTATAGCCCATATTATTGTCATGGGGGTCTCAGGTAGAGGGTGTGTCCCAGATTAAAGGTGTCTGCATCCATGCCTTTAATCCCAAATGATCTTGAACTTGAAGATCTCCTTGTCTTAGCCACTATGCTTCAAGATCTCCATACCAAGATCCAGGTCAGAAACTTATGTCTCTGAGCCTCCAAATTAGGATCATAGGTGAGTCTTCCAATTCTAGACTGTAGTTCCTTCCAGATATAGTCAAGTTGACAACCAGGAATAGCCACTACAATCCACCCCTTGTCAACTTGACACAAATAATATCTCATGTCCACATGAAACTATAACAAGATTGTGGATAAGCCTAACATGATTTAACTATTCCTCCTACAATTGCAAACACATTAGTAAATTTACAATGGGGATATGTCCCTTGGGAACATTCTTTTAGTGTTTCAATGCCAATTGATGTTAAAGGGATTGGAAG
This sequence comes from Apodemus sylvaticus, assembly GCF_947179515.1. Taxonomy (NCBI): domain Eukaryota; kingdom Metazoa; phylum Chordata; class Mammalia; order Rodentia; family Muridae; genus Apodemus; species Apodemus sylvaticus. The sequence goes on from NC_067477.1 coordinate 147,159,861, forward strand.
AAAGACAAATATATCCTTAACAAAATAAAATAGAAGCATTCATATTACTTATAATCCTCGTTTCTGCAACTGGTTACATGGCCTTAGCTGGTAATTATAACTACCTTCCTCTGCTACCCATTCTGTATTTCCTTCACCTTCACCAAGCACCTCAGCAGGTCTTGGTTCCTTTCCTGGAGGATGGACCCATACCTTCATTCCTGATGGGTCTGTGTCCTTTGTCATCCTGCTTGGGTTAAGCTGTTGTAGTTTCCCATTGACTTTAATCACAGGACATGGTAGTACTAAGAGACGCCCTAGGGGATCTCCTGCACTCCAGACATAATCCTGCTTACCTCCATTGTGGAGAGGCAATCCATTGTCCCCATGGTAATCTGGATCTATCACCATTCCTAACACTGTTTATCCTTTCTTAGCCAGTTGGTTTAAGGGCATTAGAAGCCCAAAATGGCCCGGGGGAAGTCTGAGCTTCCAGTTCAATGGAATGTTTGTTGTGACTCCTGGTAGGAGCACTCCTTCCTCTGGAAACTAAACTTCTAGGCCGGCAGAATCTAAAGTTGTGGGGACAGGAAGCAAAACTTTTCCTAGAGGGTCACTAGGAGTGATAGTGAGTGGAACTATTCACTTTAACACCCCTTGATTCCTGGACCCATGGATCCTGGCTAAGGGGGAAACTATCATATATTGGTCATTGATTAAAAGCATATACTGCCTTCTGAAGAACTCTGCCCCAGCCCTCCATGCTGTTGCCACCTAATTGGCGCTGTAACTGTGTCTTCAAAAGGCCATTCCATCTTTCTATCAGACCAGCTGCTTCAGGATGATGGGGAACATGGTAAGACCAGTGGTAAGACACATTTGCGGAGATGACTGGAAGATAGCACAGTTACTCCAGGGCTCACAGACACCTGCAGCATGGAGCACTAGATTCATCTGAATGTGCATGTGAATGCGGTCCCACCCGGCCATTCCACAGTGCCTGGGAAGCTGGGCAATCCCAGCAGGCACTGAAAGTGCTTGCTCGCATCCCTCCTGCCTCTGCCAAGACCTACAAGCATGTTCAAACTCCAGGCCCACTTTTATTCATGAAAATGAAAGACAGGAAATGACACCACTCCAGGAGACTGGATGCAGGGAGGGCCCAGCGTGACGTCAGGAGCAGGGCCAGTGGTCGCCTAGTGATGGACAGGGAAGCTAACAAGGCACTGCCCTGGGCTGAGATGGAAGGACGGGGGGTGGGGGCGGGCCATGAAGTCACAGCAGAGGCGGGGACAGCATTCGCTGGGTGACAGACAGGGACACCAACTTGGCGCCTGCCCAGGAATGAGAGGGAAGGACCCAGGGTGCGGGCGGGGTGACTTCAGTGGTGGCACCAGCGGTTGCCAGGAGACAGACAAGGATGCCAACATGGTACCCGCCTGGGGCTGAGGAAAGGATTCACTGGTGACACACAGAAACACACACACAGAGACAGTTTGAATCTGAGTGTATTTCGCAGCTCTCAAGCAAGGGCTTTTCTACATAAACTGCACAGCCCAACCCTAACCCCTCACCAACAAATTCAATTTTAACACATTTAATACATGCTTACTATTATACCATTATTATTTTCCAACAAAGTCTTTAATGTGATCACATTTCCTATATATGTCTTTAATTTAATCAGAAATATTTTCTGTGTAACTCTTCTATTTTACCAGAAAACGTTTCTACTTACCACATAATTAATTCAGAAATGTTTAATGTCTACCATTTTACCTGTATTATTTTCCATGAAAATCTTCCATTTTAACACCCTTTTTGTATATATTACTTCAAATTTGTCAGAAATATATTGAATCAAAAATCCACAAATTTATTTTCAATGTGCTTGGTCAATTAATAAAGATTTATTTATTTTCTATGTTTGCTATTGTACAATTATTATTTTACAACAAATTCTTCAACTTTAATACCTTTTTCTATATATTTCTTCAATTTTATCAAAAATAGTATCTATGCAACTTTTCAATTTTAGGAGGAAATATTTCTTACAACATGAATAATTTTAGAAATGCTTAATTTTTCTACATTTTTTTCTGTATCAATGTTTTGTGAAAATCTACAGCTTTAATGCTTTTTCTATACATTTCTTCAATTTTATCAAGAATATTTTCCATCAAAATCTTCAATTATTGCCAGGTGGTGATGATGCATGCCTTTAATGCCAGCACTTGGGAAGCAGAGGTAGGCGGAATTCTGATTTCAAGGCCAGCCTGGTCTACAGAGTGAGTTCCAGGACACCCAGGGCTACACAGAGAAACCCTCTCTGGAAAAGGCCAAAAAAAAAAAACCTTCAATTATTCAGAAAGTACTTCTATCTGCTGGTCAATTAGTGAAGATATATTTGTTATGTTTTCTATTTTACCACTGTTATTTGACAACACATTCTTCTTTTTCAACACATTTTTCTCTATATTTGTTCAGTGTTTTTAGAAATATTTGACATGTAAATCAACAATTTTATCAGAAAATGTATCTAATTACCCCTTTATTTAGTTTAGAAATGTTTACTATGTCTTCCATATTATCTACATAATATTCCCAGAAAATCTTCAATTTTAACATTTATGTATATATTTCTTCAATTTAATTAGAAATATATTCGATGCAAATCTTCAATTTAAGGAGAAAGTATGTTAGATGCAAAAAAGTTTAAAAATAATAACAGAGTATACTGTTTATGGCATAATAAAAATAAGACAATGTGTGTATCTTTAATTAACAATTCCAAAACATTGGGGCAGGTGAAGAGAAGACATACACATCCACTGAAAACAGGACACCATCCCACCATATGGACATATTATATAAGTGTATCATGGTGCTTGTCTGGACATGGTTCCTCTACGCTCAAGTGTGTTCAATAAAATTAATTTTATGACTGTGTCTACTGAAAACAACATTTTTGATATTAAAATGATTAATTTTGAGATCATAATTAGGATTTTAACAATCGAGGCCAAAAAAGTCTTTTCCATGAGAATACGAAATTTAAAACAATATGGCCACATAGCGCTTTGCAACTATATCCTTCCCATGCAACGAAGGACTCCAGAGACCAGGCTAGACTTCACTGTCCATGCTCAGTCTTGGTGATCATTATCTCTCTCCAGAAAACACTCATGTCCTGGATAATAGGAGCTGTGATCTGCATAGAGTAATGGGGAATTGTTAGATTTGAGGCATTAAGACCACACTTGGAGGCAGCTGAGTGTGGTATACTGTGGTTAATTTATTTATAAAATATGTTGGAAGTGGATGAGGGACAGATGAGAGCTGTTTAGGAAATGGAGAATTAGGACATTTTTTGACAAATTTGGATGCACATCCAGTAGGGAGTGTCTGGTGAGATGAGTCTCTCACATCCTGACGTATAGGGGATGGAATACAGAGGATATACTATACATTTGTTTTCATCTCTCAGTCACAGTGTCAGATCTGAGTCATCTTGTTTTCCTGATCCCTGTCCACAGGCATCATCTCCAAGCAAGACCGTCCTGAGAAGGTCCCTCCCGTCCTGAATCTCCACATGCTGAAGGTGACCCTGGAACTGCCTTCTAACAAGTTCATGCGGCCAAAGCCTAGGAAGAAAGTGGACATCTCAAGTCTTCTGCTGCCAACTTGATGGACTGGCTCTTCTCTCCATCCTGACCCAGTTCTGCACAGTTAACACATTTGGAAATAAAACACAGCACTTTCCCATTGTTCTGACACTGAGAAATCTCAGTGGCTGAGACCTCTGGCTTTTGAAATGGAGGTGATCAACATTTGTGTCCCAGGAGAGTCTCCCGGGATGGGCACCTCAGCTTCTGTTCAGTACAGGAACAGCATTAACAGGAAGAAAAAGCCTGTTCCCCATGACATATACAATCCCTTGTCTGAACAGTCTAGTGAATCCAGGAGAGCTCTGGGCATCCCCTGGGATGTCTCTAGTGATGTCACAACACCCACTGCTCTCAGGGCTTTCAATTAGTCCCTAGAGAGTTCACCCATATTTATGCCTGCAAGTTGGAGGAGGTGTGTACTTGAGAGTGAGAATGGGGAGCTTAGAGAAATGAGAGAGAGGACGAAGGAAGCTGTCTTTCCATCTCACTGTAAACCAGTGAGGAAGATGTGGTCCTGGGAAAGGCTCAGTGAGTCATGGAAAGGTGATGTGAAAATTCCTTGAGTAGGCATCTGTGAGCCTAGCTTCCCAGGAGTGGCAATTGTGCCACTGTGAAGTTAATGAACTTTCCTGCTTAACATAATTCCTGAATGGTGAGGATTCTACTACATTTGTTTGCCCATCCCCAAAGACAGGAGCTGGCTAGTCCAAAGCTAGTATACTGTGAATTTTTATATATTTTATTTTTGTTTTTTATTTTATTTTATATAGTTTTTTTTTTTATATTTTCCTCTTACTGACCATGGTGGTGTAACCTGGGGACATAAGGAGACCATAAAGAATCAGGTAGGAAATATTTCTCAGTTTATCTTAGTTCACCATTTTACTCCCTGTTGGTTTTTCTAGGTCTAGTGGCTTTCAGACTATAGTAACTAAGAGAAAAATATTCTTATGAGACCTTATAATCTCAGACCTCCTCTGACAACCTTATCCCAGAGAATGATGCCCTGAGCTTTCTGAAACAGCAGATTGGGTGTAAGACATATCTCTAATGCAGCCAGACAACTGTCAGAATCAGAGACTGGATACTTTTTCCAGCTGTGGGTTGTTTTTGACTTTCAGTTGGATACTAACAAAGGAAATAGAAAATTTGATATTCACAGAACCCAACTGATAATCAAAGAATTAATTGCCTACAGACAGACAGACTGGTGTCAGCAGTGAACATTTGTGCTACCCTGTACTGGATGTCAAATTCATAAGATAGCTGAGCTGGGTCTTGGCCTTGTGATTTTCCTCATGTGCCTGTTGAGTTCTGAGGATTTAGACATGCACTACCACAGGGAGCAGCAGGCTGCCTTTCAACTTCCACATCTAATAACAGCTTACAGGAACAATCCTTCCCTGTTGTCTTCTTAAAGAAAAAAAAAAGATGATTGAAAGTACATTGTGACATTTTCTAGAAAGAACAGGAACAAGGACTAATGTGTAGCCTATGCCATCGTAATTTTTCATTCCCTTTCAATCATTGGACAGAAATGATAATTAAAGCCACCTTGATGTGGTAAATATTATTTATTTATTTATTACCACACTTGAATCAAAAAGGTACCAAATAGAGCACAAAGGACTTGGTATTTATAATAAGATTTAAATTATTGCAGTTGGACTGACTATTTTTTATAGTTCCTGTTAATAGCTGTGAGATATCATTTTCCATGTTCTACCTAGACTGCTCATACACCAGGCCAGTCCTCCTGGCCAATCCACCTGCCCCATGGCACAGTCTTCTTTCTTCATCTTCTCTCTCCTTCATGGTCTCAACCTCAGACTCCAAGCCTGGGAACTGAAGCACCATCTACTTTTCTTCTCCCCAGCATTAGGCTTTAGGTATCATTATTCTGTAATCATGGAAGGCAGGAAAGAAATGTTGTAATTATATTCCCAATATAACTGCAAAATGTAATTGGCTTTATGGCCATTTGGACAGAGTCTAGGATCTTGTATTAGAGCATATAAAGTTTACTGATAGTTTTTCTTTCAGACAGAGCATTTTTAAAGCTATGAAATAATAGTCCTTTTAGAGAGGGCCACATCAGGATATCTGGATTTCCTCTTTTGGTTTAACTAGGGTAACTACAATAATTTAGTTTAACTTAAGTTCAGTATTTGATCCAGATCCTTGATTGTCTAGTGTGCAGATCTGAGAAATGGCCAGTCAGGACATTTATTGATCATCTAAAATTAATTACCTCTCAATTCTTTCCTAATACCAATCACAGTCAAAGCAGGAAAGCTTTTCACCTCTCTTACAACCCTTTTTGTACTGTGACTAACCCTGCTTCTAAGTTGGTCTTAGAAATTGATTCTTGCACAGGCACCTCTTCATTTTAAGCCCCAAGAAAAGCCAGAGAGGTTGGAGGAACCCACTTAGTGTTTTATTTTTGCTTTTTACTGAACAGTCAAAGAACAGTCTGGAATTGTTTCAGGAAAAACTTTCCAGCACTGAGCAGCTGCTCAAAGTAACTAAAAGAAGATTGAATGAAATCTCTTCCCACACATTGAATTCACACTGTTTGACTTTTTGTTTCTCATAGACATTTGCTATATGGATTATGGTTTCTTCATGACATCATTCTACACTCTCATAAACTGACCTCTCAATAAACTTAGCAATGTCACTACAAGAATATGAATATCAACTTTACCATGGACTATTAATATTCCTGGGTTTTGGCCATATATTTATCACTATTTAATTTGTAACATCTTATGAGACTATATGGATTTGAAGATTCACCGCATAGCTCTAATGGAACTATAAATCAGATAAAGTTATCTCTAAAGGCATTGGTTCCTTGTCTTCTTTCTTAAGGGAATTCCTTGCAAACATGAATCAGATAACCGACAATGCTGTGCATAGTTTTGAGAGAATATTATAATCACAGCTATATTTAAAGGACTGAATTTTAATATTGTTGCTTTTCTTTAGAGCTTCCAGAAAATATTAAAATTTCAACAGAGGCATTTTTGCATCGATTAGCACATGGAAATTACCTTTCAAGACTTCAAGAAGTTTGACCTTGTTCTTCAATATGATGGTCTTCCCAATTGGAACCTAAAATACAGTTCCAGAAAAGAAACGATAGGAAATTAGGTAAAGATCAAGGTAATGTGAATTTTGACAGCACTGAACCCTGTTTGTTCAGCTCATTTTTCCTCATTTTCAACTAAAATAAAGAAGATCACCAATAACAAAGAAACATCTGTCCCTTATTTTGAAATTCAAATTAAATACACAGTCTTACCTATAACATTGAGATTCCAGTAGGTCTCCAGCATCACATCTTTGTAGAGATTCTTCTGGGAAGGATCAAGTAAATCCCAGAGGAGGAGGAGGAGGAGGAGGAGGAGGAGGAGGAGGAGGAGGAGGAGGAGGAGAAGTGGAGGAGGAAGAGGAGGAGGAGAAGTGAAGGAGGCAAATAGGAGAAGAAGATGAGAAAGAAGATGAAAAGGAAGACGGAGAAGAAGAAATAGAAGAAGAAGAAGATGAAAAGGAAGACGGAGAAGAAGAAATAGAAGAAGAAGAAGAAGAAGAAGAAGAAGAAGAAGAAGAAGAAGAAGAAGAAGAAGAAGAAGAAACAGAAGAGGAGGAGGAGGAGGAAGAGGAGGAGGAGGAGGAGGAGGAGGAGGAGGAGGAGGAAGAAGAGGAAGAAGAAGAAGAAGAGGAGGAAGAGGAGGAAGAAGAGGAGGAGGAGGAAGAGGAGGAGGAGGAAGAGGGGGAGGAAGAAGAAGAAGAGGAAGAAGAAGAAGAAGAGGAGGAGGAGGAAGAAGAAGAGGAGGAGGAGGAGGAAGAGGAGGAGGAGGAGGAGGAGGAGGAGGAAGAAGAAGAAGAAGAAGAAGAAGAAGAAGAAGAAGAAGAAGAAGAAGAAGAAGAAGAAGAAGAAGAAGAAGAAGAAGATGTGTAACTCACTCGGATCTGAAAGGTATTTTAGGAAGTATCCTCTGCCTCTCAAGCATCACCTGAAGAAAACCATCAGTGGATTTATTCAGATAGCTTTAATCAGAAAGCTCCAAGCAGCCTTCCACAGCCATTTTGGGTGTGTTTGAATGTGTTCCTCAGGGTTATATGTCTGAAGCTTTATTTGTGCTGTTATTGCATGAGTGGGTTAGTTAGCATATGAACAGGCATTGTGTGAGGGTAGGCCCAGTCCCAGGTGCATGGTGCTTACTCTCTCTTGTTCCTCTATTCCTCTCCAGTGATATAACACAATAAAAAAAAAGTTCTTGTTAAGTTTAGGTCTCTAAATCTTGACTTATCCTGCCTCTAGAACCATAGAAAAGAAACCTCTGTTCTTTATAACTTCCCCGCCTGCGCTGTTCTGTTACAGCAGCACAGAAGGAACTAAGACACTACCCTAGATACTCAAAGGTGTCTGTTTTCTCTTGTTCTTTCAGCCATGGAGGTGTGGGGTATTGCATCGACACTTATCCCGCACCTACTGTATACCTTACCTCTTCTGTCCTTCCTTGTGATCATCATCTTTAAATCCAACAACAGTTCTACCAACTAAGGACTGTGTTTTTCTCCCTTTTCCTGGTAGGGAAAATGGGCTGACAGGAATTGAAGACTTTGCCCAAGGCCACACATGATTCAATATTTTAACCCAGGCTTTTCCCATCCACACTACAATAACATTTTAATTCTCTGTGTTGTGTTTTAGTATTCCATCATGCAAAATACTCTATGACAGCAGTGCAGACATGATGCTTTTCCTGCAGGTTACTCTGGGAACCAACTTAAATTTTGGGTGACTTTTACCCCATACATCCTTCAGTAGCCTCCTCAGTCCAATAAGTCCTTGTTTTTATTTTTGATAAGATCCAATCCCAGTGGTAGATATCATACCAGAAGCCCCACCCACCACCTGCCCCAACCTTCGTGTTATCCGCTGAATCCATCTGGAAACAGATGACAAGGTCTACCTCTTCAGTAAGCTGCATCAATTTATCGAGCCACTCCTCGATCTCCAGCAAGGTGGATTTCACATCCGTGGCTTCAGATCTCATCCTCAGAGCTGCCTCATGTATCTGCGAGAGAAACCTGGACCGCAACTTTTGGATCTGAGTATCTAGAACTGTGACGTTGGTTTTTCCTTCTGTGACAGGCAAGGTGTATCTATAAGAAGAGAAGAGAAACAAAAGCTAAGAATGACATTCTAGGCTTCAAAACTCGGTTCGCTTATGTTTGCCCACATGTTTAATGTATGTCTGCATGCCATTTCACGTAGATCGACATGTCTGTAATCTCCTGATTCTACAGCGGCTGCTTGCTTTAAACCGTAGTTGAGGATGTCTGTGGCATTGGCAGAACAGAAAAGGGAACACAAAAATTAAATCTGCAAAGTCTAAATGTTCCCAGCGCCATCATCTTCATCAGAACGTTCTCTGAGAGTTCCAGAAGATAGGAAGGACGACATGTATAGGACAATGTCTATCCAAGTTAAGACTCCCCAAGAAAAACAGGACGTGGATTAGACCCCTGCCAGCTGAGCCTCCCTCTCACCGTGGCATAGGTGAGACCACAGGGCAAGACTGTCACCAGTACCAGAAAATTCGACTCATAATGTCTCCACCTAGAATTTACCATCACTTGCATGCCACCCAACTCCTTGTGTGAAGGATATCCTAGCATGGTTTTCCTCAAACATGGAATTTCCTGCTACACAACATTTAGAAAGCTTCTTTGAAGATAGTTTGCATTCTCACGCCTGTGCTTTCTTTGGCAAATCCCACAGTTCACAGGCATTTTCCAAGTGAAAGCTGTAACTGCATGTTTTTGTTTGATTTCATTAACAACTGAGGCTGCACGTGTATAAAGGTTTAAGATCCTGCAGTGGCTGCGCGTAAGGCAAAAATTTAAGGGAATGTTGTTGAGCTCAGAAGTCAACACTTGAGCCCTTTGAAAGTGAGAAGCTGGCCGTGAGAGGGGCAGAAGTGATAAGTGGGTAAATCATTCTCCGCGGCACTGGGGCCTCCCTGCTTCCTTATCTGTAATTAAGAGGTCACTCCTTAGGATGCCTAAGTCTGTCAGTGGGAGCTTTGAATGCTCACAAAGCCAGTGACTCTTTGATTTTAGCTGTTCGTCAATGATGGGAATGAACCACTAGGAGGCGCAACTGGACAGGGGGGACTAAGGGCCTTACCCTAGAAGGGGAAATATCTGCTTCCACAGAGCAGAGTACTCCATGCTCTTTTCTTTTTGACCTTCCTTGTCCAGTGCTTTATTATTAGGCAACATTTAAAATGAGGTTGGAATGAGTCACTTTCCCTTTTGAAATTTAAATGCCAACAGATCTGAGTTACTTCAAGTCACAGCTATGAAATGTCCTCTGGCTAAGCCTGTGTCCTGGCTTTGTCTAACTTAGCTTGGAGTGTTTGTGTTTGTGTGTGTGTGTGTGTGTGTGCATGTGTGTGTGTTAGTGTTGTTATTGTTGTTGCTGTTGTTGTTGTTGTTTCTTCTCTGTTTCTTAGTATATAATGAATTTGCATGTCTTCCTTGTTTAGGGGCTGTTCTAACTATCTGCTACTCCTGTTTTAGTGTTAAGTATTTCGTAAGGAGCGCAGAGTGCTTGAAACACTTAGTAACAACAACTACAGCACAAACAAGCTATTTCTAAAGACATGAATTAGGAACATTGTCCCGAGTTGTGGAAGCCATGATCCTATCTCTCTGTGGAAGTCAGAAGTCCTTCTTCAGGAGGGTAGCTCAGGCTATCTCTCCTCCTTCTCTTCCATCCCCCACCCTTTTGCCTCAGACTGCTGGGCCAGATTCTCAGAGTCCAGCCTGGGCCTCCCTGGGCTACTTTAGACTTGGCACCAAACCAGAGAATGGAGGTTTTCTGTGTGATTCAGAAACTTCTTCTGGGGTGGGGTGGGACTTTCAAGGAGCCCAAAACAATGCCCAAATGCATTTCTCTTCCTTCCTTTCCTTTCCTTTCCTTTCCTTTCCTTTCCTTTCCTTTCCTTTCCTTTCCTTTTCAGAGAAAAACTTGACAAGATTCGAGAAGCACTTACAGTCTAAGAATTCAGGGCAAAAGGACAGGGACACTCTAAAGATGATGTGCTGCCAGGATTGTGATTCCAGTCAGTTCCCCAGGCAAGTCCACAAATCAACATCTCCTGCTCTGCAAACATCTTAGTCCTGCCTTCCTATCCTGGTGTGACTCAAGAG